>NC_056734.1:313101499-313401499 GCF_019279795.1 Protopterus annectens
ACTACCCCTTTATCCCACTTTGGAAAATGGGTTTAGGGTGTCACTTCAACAGTGACAATCATCTACAGCCAAGATTTACACCTCTGGGTAGCTATGAGTCTATTTCTAAATTTTGAAGTTTCAAAATTGGCTGAATACAAGTTCGAAGTTTTGAAGCATCAAAACGTTTAAATGGAGATCACTCTACAGCAAGGAATGTTATATTTACCATTTTTATTGCAATAGTGCAATCTCAAAGTTTGTTTATATAATTAGCAGGGGTGTGAGGGAAGCAAGAGGCTTGCCCCCCCTGTAAAAATGTAAAAAAAAATAATTTTTTTGCTTTTATTTATTTATTTTATTTGAATTTTGATGTTTCAAAACTTCGATCTTATGGTCTCAACCATAAGAAAGTCGAGATTTTGATAGTTCAAAATTTAGAAGTAAACCTATATATATATATATATATATATATATATATATATATATATATATATATATATATATATATATATATATATATACATATACACACATATGCATACACACTATACCAGCTGTAGTAGTCACCACCAAAACCTGGCTAAAATCATATATTAAGGGTTCCGAACTCCTTCCATTCGGGTACTCCTGCCTAAGAGCAGATAGATCCTGAAAAAAAGGAGAAGGCATCACCTTCCTCTTCCCACACTGCCTCTCCATTATTCCCTACTCACCTCCCATTCCACAATTTCCCAGTGCTTAAATTCTAATCACTTTTCTGAAACTTAATAATTGCAAAAGCATATGTATAACAACAATATATTTACCCCCCAGGAAACAATATTCCCCTACTCAAAGAAATCTTGGCCTGGATCTCTACAAATATTAACAATGAAACAATTATCCTCGGAAATGTAAATATAAATTGGCTCAATCTATCAAAAGCTCCACATCCCCTTGTATTAATCTTTACAACTTTACCCAAATAATCAAAAATATAACCAGTCCAGCTAAAAACAACATTGGCGGCTCAATCATAGACTGGATCCTGGTTTCTGACCCCAGTTAATTCTCTGAAACAGGCACCCTATCCTGTAATATTAGCAATCACCTGCCAGCCTACGCCATATGCAAAACCTCCCAACTACCCAGCCAACATCTCTGCATACTAATTAAAGGCTTTACTCGCTTTAACCAACAACTTTCAATGACCATTTAAAATCTATTAATTGGAACATGATGAAGCAGTTGAATTCTTCAATTCAACCTTCCTAAAAGTCCTAAACTGCCATGCTCCTCCCACTGCAAAAGAGTAAAATCAAAACAAACCATCTGGCTGTCTAAAAGCACCAGATAGGCCATGGTCACTTGAGATAAAGCCTGTAAAAAATGGGAGAGAACCAAAAATCTCTCCGACCTCCAACAGTATAGAGATCTTCGCAACAAAGCGAAACACTTAGTCATTAATGATAAAAAAAAAAAACATTACATTGACCTACAGCATAACTTTAAATATAACCCAAAAAGATTCTGGAGCTGAATTTCCACCCTATTAAACCCTGGCTCAAAAAGCAACCCCTGACCATATCCCGAAACACCCCCCCCCAACTTGAAACTGCCTCTATTTTCAACTCATACTTTGTAGAAACCATAGTCAAACTAACTTTCTCTTTCCCACCTCCATCTTCTCAAACATATCACTCTACCAATCATAAATACATGGATAGCCCTCCCACTGCTATATTTTCCCTCTCCTCCATCTCTACATCAGCCATTACCAAGCTCCTACTCAAATTAAAACCAGGAAGCTGCATCCCTGACAATCTACTCCTAGAATACTTTAAAATATCAGCTACAGCTATAACCTACCCTATTAGCATAATCTTAAATAAATCAATACAGTAATCTTATATACCTGCCATCTGGAAGAAGGCATATATTCTTCTCTTACACAAAGGTGGCAATAGCGCCAATACCTCTAATTTCCTTCCCATCTCCATACTATCCCCTATTTCTCAAATCTTAGAAAATGCATACACACCCAGCTCCAACAATATATACTAAATAATAATCTTCTTTCTCCCTCTCAACACAGTTTCTGCCATGCCCACAGCACTATCACTGCTCTCCTATCATTCACAAATTCAGTTGACCACGCTCGTAATGAAGGTAAACTTGTTTCCTCCCTCTTCCTTGATATATCCAAGGCATTCAACACCATCTCCCACTCCCTTCTTCTCTCCAAGCTTTCCACCTTGAACATCTCCCACCAACCCTACTGTGGTTTTCCAACTTCCTGTCCAAAAAAGAACAAGCCACTAGATGGCTTGACTCCACTTCAGCATTCCTAGAAACACCCACTGGGGTCCCTCAGGGATCCATATTAGGTCCACTTCTCTTTAATATTTTCATCAACGACTTCTACTCTTGTGTTGCTAACAACTCTGTTATACAATATGCAGACGATTCAGCCATAATTTGTAACTCCAACACCATAACCAAAATACTTACTAAGACCCAGCAAGCATTCTCTTCCATTGAAAACTGGATGAACAAAAACCATCTTGCACTCAATCCCAATAAAACCAAACTCCTACTCTTCACTCCTAAGAAAACCACTATCCACTATTATAAACAAACTAGACTTTAAAATCTGTTCACTAAATAAAACTGCCATAGAAGTTGTCTCACATACAAAACTATTAGGTGTCACCATAAATGAAAGCTTAACCTTTGACCAACACATTTATAACAACATTAGAAAAACCCACCAAAAACTCGGTTTCCTCTGCAGACATAAACATTTCCTCACACCTGCTACCAAACAAACCCTTGCCTCCACCTTCCTATTACCATCCCTACTATATGGTGGCCCCCTTCTCACTAACATTCACACCTCCCTAAAAACCAAAATGGAAACCTGCTATAACAAAATAGCCAGATTTGCAACTAATGTCTCTTATTCCTCCCATCATTGTTCCTTACTTCACACTCTTAAGTGGCTAGAACTACCACAATACCCTGTCTACTAACAACTCATTATAGCTCATAAAATGATCTATAAACCGCTCGACTGTCCAGCCCTTTCCTCCATTCTAACCCAATACCACCCTAAAAGACCCCTTAGATTGGAAAATGAGACCATCCGATACATCCAAAAGCCTACACTCCCTGTTGGTCAGGCACTTTACTCATTCAGCATTGCCAAACTCTGGAATTCACTCCCGTCAGCACTCAGAGTCATCAATGATGCTGGCTCCTTCAAAAATGCCCTTCACCTTCACTTATCCACACATACACACACACACACACACACACACACACACACACACACACACACACACACTGGCAATGCTCCTGCTCCATACCCCATATAACATGACCACCCAACTGTCCTCTCACTTGTACCCCAAATCTATCTTTCTCTTCTATACTTTATTTCTTATCATCTACCCTGCTATTCCCTGTATTCTCTATTTAACTACACTCAGCCTACTATAGTGTATGCAGTTATCCACCTCTTATTCTGTTCTTAACTGTAAGCAATATCATGAAACATTTAGGACTGTTAAACTTCCTCAAAGTATTTGTGAGCATACTTGATTTGTTGTTAGCTAATATTTGTTTTTATACTCAATTTTTGTAATTTAACTGAATGTTTGTACTTATATGTCTTTTGGAGCTTTTCTACCCAGGCCTCGACTGAAAATGGGTTCTTTTTGGCCCAGTGGATACTCCTGGTAAACAAATGAAATTAAATAAATAAAAATAAAATATGTAAGAGTAAAAACCTTTTGATCTGGAGGAAATACAGAACTGACTACAACCCACATTTTACAAAGCTTTATTCAAGAAAGTAAACTCATCATAAGGTATTTGAGCGCTTTCATTTGTTAAGTAGTGTTACATGGTTGAACTTTTTCAGAAATGCAATTCTTAACTTGCAGGTTCATGGATTTAAGACTTTTCTCTGGCTATTGAGGTGGAGAGGTAAGCCTGGTTGCATGTCAGCCATGAGTTTCACCTGCCATCTAAGTTATCTGACTTCCAGCTGGCAGTTGGCATCACTGTGGGGAATGGTGACTTTGTCCAGGATTTTGAAGAGGAATTTAGTGCAAACTGGGCTGGGCTGGTATATTTGTGTTTTGCTAGAGCGTTTATAGTATCTTAGTTTCTAATGGCTTAGTAGTGTTCCTTGACTGGGTTCATAGGTTCATAGGTTCATAGGTAAGTACAAGGCTATCTGCCCGAGGGCATCTATAAGCCTAGCCAGAATGTGTTGGCTTTCGCCAACCCCTTAGATTAGTTCCCTGTGCCTCAGTCCAGCAGAGCCATTAGTTTCCTGTGCCTGTGTCCAGCAGAGCCATTGCAGTGATCCCCGGGGTAAATTTTCGGTTTCCCATCCACTCGTAAAGGTTTTTCTTTAAGAGTGTTAGTGAGGGGCACTGCCTAATGTAGATCGGAATCCTGTTCCAAAGCATGGGGAGTCTCTGGGACATAAATCTATCCTTCCAGCACATCCTATTTATCGCTGTTGTGAGGTTTAGATCCTTAAAGTGTGTGGCTCTTGGGGATTTGTTTTTTTTTAGGTGGAGCACGTCCATCAATTCTGGGTTGGACATGGCCTTGTATGTCAGGCAGAGATCACCTCTGAGTAAGCGGTATGCAACCGAGTACAGCTGGAGTTTTTTCAGTCGGGCTGCATAGAGCATATGTTTGAGGCCAGTAATCCTCTTGGTGAGGTACTTCTGTGGTCTTTCCAGCTTTTGCAGGTGTCTTGTAAGGCACATCCCAAATGGGGTGTTGTACTCTATGATGGGTCTGATGAGTGATGAGTAGAGGGGCACAATAACCTCTTTTGTTCTAGATGTGAATCCTTTTGTGATTAGGTGGGCCACATAGAAGGATTTTCTAACCACCTTAGCAATATGATTATCAAAGGAGAGATTACTGTCTACTTGGGTCCCCGGATCCCTTATTACATTTTCTGCATTTAGAGGGCTACCACGTATGTGGTAGTTTACAGGTACTTTGTTTTTTCCAAAGGGAATGACTATGCACTTTTTGGCATTTAGCTTGAGGCCATGATTTTGACATCGGGTATCCGTCTCAGTGAGACCCTTCTGGAGGATGTCTGTATCAGTTGGAGAGTCAATTATGGCCCCCAGATGCAGTTGTTTGCGAACTTGGTCAGCCATAGTCCTCCTGTGCTTGCCTGTACCCTTAAGAAGTATATACCAAACAGGAGGGGTCGCAGGACTGAGTCCTGGAGGATGCCACTTGTAACTGGTTTAGAGTTGGACCTAGAGCCTGCAACTCTCACCGTGTGGGTTCTATCCATGAGCTAACTGGCAACCCATCTCATCACGTAGGGGTTTATGTTCAGGCTGGTGAGCTTGTCTGTAATACCAGAATGGGGAATGGTGTCAAAAGCCTCTGAAAGGTCTAGATAGGCTGTGTGGACCTCCTTTCCCTCATCTAAAGCCTTGGTAACTGTCTCACAGAAGTCCACCAGGTTTAGCAGGCATGATCTGCCCTTAACAAAGCCAAACTGGGTAGGGTCCAATGTTTGAAGGTTCCCAATGTCTCTCTTAATGAATTCCATGATGATGCGCTCCATAGCCTTGCAGACCAAGCTAGTCAGGCTTATACGGCGATAGTTCCTGGGGTCCGTTGTGGCTCCACCTTTGTGGAGCGGGAAAACTGTTGCTGTGCACCACTCTATGAGTATGTAGCCTGTAGAGAGGTTGAGTTTTAACAGTGTGTTTAGGTGAGGGGTTAGTTCATTTTAGAGCTCATGTAAGACACAGCCTGGGACACTGTCTGGTCCCATTGAAGCTGTATTTTTTGCTTTGGATAGGGCTGTTTTAACCTGTGTGTCAGTGATTGCCAGGGCACTACATTCTTCTAGTATTGTTATGGGCCCTTTAGGAGGTGAAGTTTGCACTAAATCTGTCTGCCAGAATGTTAGCAATATCAGTCGGTTCAGTGTATTTTGTCCTATTCTGCACAAACTCAGAGCAGATCTGAGAGTTTCCACTTAGGTTCTTGACATAGCTAAAGAACGCTTTGTGGTTATCTTTGGAGTCCGTGGCAATTTTTCTTTCAAAGCTAGCCTTGGATGATTTTATGAGGGATCATAGTTTCTTGCTGATACTGATCAGGGATGTCTTTCCTTCTTAGGATTTTACTCTTTTCTGCACTAGTTTCCTCCTTCTATTGTATAGCTTGTTTATGGCAGGGGTCCACCAGATCTGTTTCCTTTTCTAGGAGGAGTGAGTCATGGTTTTGCTTGATATAGCACGATCCATGCATTCTTGCAGGTGCTCATAGAGTGCCTTTGTAAGGGATTCAGCAGCTTGGACAGCGTTGTCCTTTAGCATGGGGGGTTGTGAACCTTTCCACCTCGGTCTTAAGTAACATGAAGTTTGCTTTTGAAACGTTTTTCAAGGTGGTTTCCTTGATTGGGGGTGGGGGTGGAATGTGGATATCCAGAGTGATTAGTCTATGGTCTGATCTAACCAGCAAGGATTTGACCTGCCCATGTTGGTGATGACCAGGTCCAGTATGTTCTCACCTCTGTCAAGGGAGTTAGTACTTGAGTAGTTCTCCCAGTTAATGTTTGGGTAATTGAAATCACCCAATATTAGGGCATTTGGTAGGACCTTTATATTTTCCAGTGTCTCCAGAAACATGGAATGAGGGTCCTGTGGGTGATCTGTAGCAAGCTACAATTTGAATTGCAGTTTTGCCCATTGTTAGTTGTATATGGATGATCTCTGAGGCATTGTGCTGTGCAACTAACCTGGAGGTGTGGGTATCCTTGATGAATATGGATACACCCCCACCTTTTGTGTTTTGGTCCGGGTTCTGTGGCCGAAAAGTATGGTATGAGTTATAGCCTGGTAGTGCTGGGGTGCTCTCTGGAGCCTTAAACCAGGTTTCTGTTACTGCACAGATATCGATGTTCTCCATATTGAGGAGTGCCTCGAGTGCATGCATTTTGAGGTTTAGACTTCTGGCATTAAGTAGCATTACCCTCACGTTTTGGTTACTTTTGCTATTTACGGTGGTGGGTTTGTCTTTTGAGCCTTGCCTAAAAAAGGCACTATGGGGGCAGCAAAAGCCTTGGCCAGTATTCAAAAGCCTAAGGGTGATAGGTGCAAGCCATCTCTTGCTAAGCAAAGTGACTTATTGATCATGTCATCCCAGGTGGACAGATACTGGATCCCCTTTGAATAACACCGGAAACTTAGCCAATTGTTGAAATTGATAATTTTTTCTTTATACTGTGGCATCATTCTTGGTGAGAGCAGGATGATACTCAGGGTCAGGGTCATATCAGCCTGGGCTACGTGATCAGAGAGCTCTTCCATGTCTCTTTTCATGTAGTCCAGGGAGGTACATCTCAGGTCATTCACACCAACATGGACAATGACAGAGTCGTATTTGTATTTGTTCTGGAGTGACCTGAGTGCTTGTGTTATGTGGTGGATCCTGGCACCCGACAGGCAGCTAACTCAGTAACTTTCTCCTTGTCCAGCCTAGTTAGTGGGACATCAGTGTGCCTGACTATAGAGTCACCTATTATTAGTGTGTTGGGTATGTTATTTTGCCTTAAGGTCTGCGATTGTGTGGCAAACTGATTATGTGAAGTATGTGCTTCATGGTTTGTGATGGGGTGTAGAGGTTGCTTCAGTGTCTGCTTTGGAGGTCCCTGCTGCTTTTGCAGATTTTTATTTAGAGCCTCAGAGTATGTTTTTGTGTGTTATTTGCCAGTGTTGGTTTAGTGGGTCTATGTGAGGCTGGTGGTGTGTTGCAAGTATTTTCCTTCTCCTCTTGACTGTCAGTTCCAGTCTTGGGTTGAGAGAGCTTTGCCTCCAATTTGGTTGTATAATTGCATCTCTCGCATATATTAATGTTTGGTGGTAGGAGGAGAGGGTTATCTGTGTACATGAGGCAGTTGTAACATTGCCTCAAAATGCCAAGATTCATCAGTTGGACTGGAGAGTACACCTGAAACTGCTCTTTGGACATGCCTGAATAGGTAAAGTAAGCTGTTTTACTGATTAGCTGGTAGGTACGAATAGAGAGCCTTGTCCTTCTGAACAGTATAGAGGGTCTAGTGCTAAGGTTAATTAGTGCTTGCTATGAGTTTTGAGCAAGTGTTGGGCTGTGAAATGAATGGTTTGAGTGCTTAAGTTTAAAGTTCGTCTAGTTCCAGATGGAAAAATTGAAGAGCAGACTTTGTGGAGCTGGGAATACTTTAACCCTAGCTAACAGGCACTGCCCAGTGCGCAAAACCATGCAAATGCATTTTTATAGCAGGGAAATTAAAGAGAAAGAAAGTAGCCCCAAATGGCCAATAAACTACTAACTTCTGGGCTACAGCAAACAAGGTGCACAAATTTCAGAAAGAAACAGATCAAATAAACGGACACAATAAGCCTTTAACCAGAAATTCCCAGCTCAGAAGATCAGAATCTAGCCTCTCCTCCCACAAGAGTGCAGATTACAAACCTTCTTAATATAAAATAACTGGCTTGAAGCCCAAGTGCTTAAACCAGAACTAATGTACTTTTAGAATAACAGACAATGAGTCTTCAATCAGCAATTCTCAACTTAGAAGGATGTAAGCTACCTGTCCTGCCACAACAATGCAGTCCACAAACCTTCTTAATGTAAAACAACTGGTTTGAAGCCTAAGTGCTTAAACCAAAAGGTTTAGAATAACAGTTACAATTTAATCAGGCTACTACCAAGCAGTAATATCTGCAGCAGAATAATACAATTGAGTATTTTTAAGAAGAAGCACAAGCAAAATAAGGTAATAAAGTGGGAAGAAACACAATTACAGTAAAAGCAGATGAATAAAGTGCAATTTTTTTTATATATATAACAACAGAAAACAAGCAAACTGATTTAAACAAATTACCCAATCAACCAGTAAAGAAACCTCAAACTGAGCCTTGTTCCAGCAGTCTTCAACCTGACAAGTTCTAACCACACACTCCTTCCACTAGGGTGCAGCGGAACCTTCTCCAAAAAAGATGGCCTGGGTTAGTGCTCAAGTTATACAAACAAAGCTAGATTCAGCAGGGCTGAATCTAGTCTATGCTACATCAGACAAGGTGCACCAATATAAGAAAAACAGTTCAAATGAGCAGGCACAGTAAGCCTTTAACCAGAAATTCCAAGCTCAGAAGGGTAGAATGTAGCCTCTCCTCCCACAAGTGTGCAGACCACAAACATTCTTAATGTAAAATAACTGGCCTGGAGTCCAAGTGCTTAAACCAGAACTAATACACTTTTAGAATAACAGACACAGAGCCTTCAATCAGCAATTCCCAGCTTAGAAGGATGTAAGCTACCTGTCCTGCCACAACAGTGCAGACCACAAACCTTCTTAATGTAAAACAACTGGTTTGAAACCCAAGTGCAATACCCAAAAGACATAGAATAACAGTTACAGTTTAATCAGGCTACTACCGAGCAGTAATAAATGCAGCAGAATAAACACAATTGAATATTTTTAAGAAGAGGCAAAAGCAAAATAAGGTAATAAAGTTGGAAGAAACACAAATACAGTGAAAGCAGGTAAATTGCAAATTGTTTTTTTTATATATATAACAATAGAAAACAAGCAAACTGATTTGAACAAATTACCCAATTAACTGGTAAAAAACCTCAGAACTGAGCCCTGTTCCAGCAGTCTTCAATCAGACAAGTTCAGGACCTAAGTGGGTATGCCTACTCAGATGTTCTCTCTGTATTAGGCAGGATGAGCTAATGAGACTAGACTAGGATAGAGCTGGGATAGGGCTGAACAGATGGGACTGGTAGGAGTGTCTAAAATCAAAATATGATCTCACTGTACTCAGTTGAGTGAGCAAATGAGATGGGCTCAGGAGGAGTGTTCAAACACAAATTTACAGGGGGGACGGTCAATTCCAAAGCCACCAAGATTAATACCACAACAAGAACAGGGACGGTGAGTGGGGAAAACTAACTGCAGACAGAGAGAGAACAAAGAGAGAGCTCACAATTTTCAGTATACAAATAAATAAGCAGATAAATGCTGTACTATTTTTAACACAATATTCAATGAAACAATAAACAGAAAAAATAAAATTCAGTACTATCTTATAACACTGCAAGTTTGTACTTATCTCAGCTTGTAATAAAGTTGATGTAGGGTATGCAAAAGCTAACCAAAAAGCTCCAGTATGCAATTATTCAGCAGAAATAATTTCAGAGATAAGGGACTAAGACTTTAAGGCACAGAGAATCCCTCTAGGCTAAGACTTCTACACTAAATAACAATGAAGTGAGAAGAATAAACTAACTGCAGACCGGGAGAAAACAGAGAGTGAGCTCACAATTTTCAGTAAACAAATAAATAAGATGATAAATGCATTACTATTTTTAACACAATATTCAATGAAACAATAAACAGAAAAAATAAAATTCAGTACTATCTTATAACAGTGCAAGTTTGTACTTATCTCAGCTTGTAATAAAGTTGATGTAGGGTATGCAAAAGCTAACCAAACAGCTCAAGGTCGCTTAGTTTTCTTACTGTTTTGCCTACATAGTAGGCTCCACATTGCTCGCAGACTGCTAGGTACACTATGTCTGTAGTGTTGCAGTTGAATGCTTGCTGGAAGGTGAAAATGTGCCTAGGAGATTTTAGGGTGAACTGTTCCCATTTGGCTATGTACTGGCAGCAGATGCATTTGCTGCAGCTGTACATGGCTGGAGGCCTCTAATCATTAGGGGTGGTAGTTGGGGGGACTGTGTCGAACATAGCCTTAAGATATAGTGTTCTCTTATAGTTGAAGGCTTGGGAAAGTCCCAGTACTTTTTGCAGTTCTAAGCTGCTTTTAATGATCTCCCAGTTGTTTGTCAGTATTGTTCTGATGGATTCTGAGTCCAGGGAGATTGGCAGGGGGAATCTGGTGCTGTCTTTGAAGGCTGTTTTTCTCTTTGTGTTGTGGAACCCATATCCTAATATTGGAGGGTATCTGAGGAGTACCCTCTGGATACTGTTGATCAGTTCCACGGAGTAGTGCTTGTCAATGAAGAGCTTGGCTAGGAAGTGGCATTCTTGTATCAATGTTTCCTCTTCACTGATCATGCGGCTTAACCACTCAAATTGCCCCTTTACTATGTTTTTCATGAAGAAGGGCTGTCGGCTGGTGTAGTCGAGGTAGGTGTTGCGAAATGTCTGTTTCCTGTGTATGTTGGAGGATAGTTTTTGGAGACCAGGTCTAGGGACAGCACTGAATCTAGAAATTGGACTTTATTCCCTTTGCCTGAGAGAGTGAAGTCTAAGAAGTCTATGCTGTGGTTGGACTGTCTTCACTCTTCACTCTTCAGACAGCTGTAGCTGTCTGTTTTATTTGTACAAACTGATTAAGTACTCTTCTTACTTTAATGTTGTACTTCCTCTGACTTTGTGTGAATGGGCACCGCTGTCCGACTTTATTTTCCTCTGTTTGTTGCACCTCCTCTGTAATAGTATCTCTGAACAAAACTTAAATTGAGTTGTTCTTCTTTCTTTACTTATAGATAACTTTTCCTTAGAGTCTTCTCCTTGCTTTAGTTTCCTGCTTGACGCTAGAAATAACCTTCAAATTTAGCATTATCCTGCTTTGTTTATTTTTATTACTCATGTTTGCCCTGAAAATCCTCCCTTAGGTACCTTCTGTCTCTATTTATGTCTCAGTTTTTGCAGTAATGCTTTCTTGTAAGTCTTTTTTCAAATTCATTCTTGCTTCAGTTTTTTTGCCAGTTGTTTGACATGCTACAGTCTACCACAAGTTATTCAGACAGACCACAGTGCCATTAGATTGTTCCCTTTGTAGATTGTTTTATGTCAACAAAAATACTTTGTTCCACTCACAAGCAATACTATGTGAAGTCTACAAATGAGTAAACATGATGTCTATTGTGTTACACACAGTAACCATATTCATAAGCAGTCCTCTCTAACCTTTTAAGATTTTTTTTTCCTGGGCAGAAATTTCTTTATCAGCAGAAAGTTTCTATTATGCTCACAATTGGATGATAAGCACTATTTGATACATTAAAGTCTAGCAGCATATTTTGGGGTAATTTTTTCAATTCTCACACAATTATTTATGTTTTATTTCTGAATATCAATGATGTTTCCTGGGGTACATTCTGCATTATTTTTCTTTATACATTTCCCAGTAGTATGAGATGTCAGGAAGTCTACTGCAATAAACCTTATGATTTCCAAATGTGAATTTGCATTTCTTATTATAACTGTTCACGTCAGTCAAAAAAACTAACCAAAGCTGTCAGATTGTGTCTAAATAATCTGCAAATATCACCCCTCTACCTCTGTCTCTCTCTTTCTTACTATCTAATCAACTAGATCACCATTGCTGCTCAAAACAGGTTGAATCATGTTTTTCTAATTTATACCCCTGGTGGTCATCTTACTTTTGCTCCCCACTAACCCAAAAAATGAAAACCAAAACCCACAGTTATCCACAGCACTCCAAGATCAAGGTGTGCTATTTTATTAGAGGCAGATCTTTGGACTTATCATTTGCAAAGGGGGTTGGCCAAAATGTTCCATTGAGCTGAAATTTGCTTCCATCCAATTAGACAGATGAAAGAGACAGTGGGACATTTAAATCTAATCCTAAGTCAAACCTAGCAGAAGTCTGAGAATGTATATGCTTTTATGATAGTGCTTATGTCCAAGGCATACTGATTATTTTACTAGTAGCCATGTACTTTAAAAGACAGCTCTAGTTTTGGAAGTATAAATGCCAACCATGTTTATCTCAATAGACTGTATTTCATACACTTTTATTAAGTTTAGATTTCTTTGTTACTGTTACCTAGTTAATTTTAAAATTATCCTTAGAACTTCTTTCAGCCTGTCATTAAGGCTGTATTTTTATTGCATTGAGACTCAAATCTCTGTCATTTAAACTCTGTATCCCACAGACTGCTGACAGGTGACCTGTGTCTGGCATACAGGGCATCCTCCTACCCAGTTCTGATAGATTCACTGCTCATCAGTAAGTCAAATGGCATCAGAAATACTCGCTCTAGTGATCTCAAGCTCTTCTACAACATCAGCAGCATGGATTGGAGGCACAGCTATATCTTACAGATGAACCTGTTGTTGTGGAACAGACTCCACATCCACATACCCCAAAGTTCATCCCTGTCCTTATTCAAAAGCAACTTAGAGATATGAATGGGAAGCATGACATTTACCACAGGACTGATCCCTGTACTACTTATGGACAGAGGCAGCTCCTAAATGCTTTATCCTTTGCATGGCTCCACTCAGATTATTCCCTCAGATTATCTATGGTATGATCCCAGTTATTCTCACTAGATATAACTATTGATCATGGAATGTGTAAGGCTAATCTGTAACCAAATGGGATATTTATTTTGAGCACTAAAAGGGAATTTGTGTGGGCTTAAAATGGACCACTAGGCCAGCTAGCCTAGTTCTTACCTGTGAACCTATGAGAAAAGGGAGAAGGCATACTAGCTAGTAGTATGCCATCAAAAAATATTATTTTTATTTTGTATTTGAAATTAGCATTTTTATGATTTTAAAGTTAAAAAAATATAACTGTAATTATCTCAGCATCTTTGCAATGGCATCGCTGCTGAATGTTATGATATCTTAGCTCTGGCAACCATGGTTAATATGTATTATGTGCTTGTTGTTTTGGGGACATTTTGATAGCATGCTTCATGGTTTACCAAAATCAATCGTATGCACATAAAATTTCATCAGCAGTAACTTGGTGTTGCTTCTGCTGACATGGTAAAATGAATAAGATACATACTTTTCAACATCTCAGTGCAAGACAGTGGGACAAAGACAAAAATAGCAGGGGAACAAAGGCCCAAATATTGGACAAATTTTAAATATTGTTCCTATAAACTTAGAAAGTTGCCAGCATAACAAATTTTGCACTATTATGTATTTTCTGAAGGATATGAAGTCTGAAACTCAAATATTTGGCATTAGTGCAATTTAGTTACTTCAATCTTCAATGATTTGTCAGAAAACCAAATACTTTATAAAGATCAGACAAAAATATGAGGCAAAAATTTGGACTTTCTGTGAAAATCTGCCAGAGAGGTTTGATAAGGTGACATCCAAATACTGTCAGGGTGAAGGGACACTGCATGCATCACATCACATGAGAAGGAGAAGTAGCAGAGAACATGAACCGATATGTAGTTCCTTAAATATTATGCAGTTCCCATTACATCTATTCTTCTCAAAAAATATCTTAGTAATATTTTGAGACTGATGAAATAAAAGGCATGTATATCTAAAGGGGTGAATGTCATCATTGCTTTATAAATGTTCTCATTCTTTCAGAAAAAGTACATATTGAAATTAGAAGAATAATTTAAAGTCCTGAACAAATGCAACTCTGAGGCCAGTGGCAGTTTAAAAATGTCTGAGTTATCAAAGAGTGTCTCTGTCAGGAATCAAAAAAAAATTTCAGAACAACATGTTTAATTTCCCTCATTTACTTTTATTAACATCCTGCAACATATCGTTGTATACTAATGTATTATTTGGCTATCTTATCTTCTGAAGGCTGAAGCAATGTAGGGTTCAAACATCAAAGATAAAAGGTTGATGCACTTTATGCATATATTGAACAAAAAATCTTACATTGGAGGCCTCGTCCGTCTCCACACTACCCTGCATGAGTAAACTAACTGAATACACTCTTTTGCATACTTAGTTCTAAGGTCATCTCTTTATAGAACAATGACACATATTCAGGAAAAGTGTTCTAATGAGACAGGTGCATTAGACTATAATGCATTAAATCCTGACATTGTGAACTTAAACACTACCAATGTTAGGACATTACATTACTCTAAGTATGGGGGTCAGACTGAAGAAGCATTACCCTATATATGCCTTTCTCCACAAAGACAAACAACACAGTATTTCTAAGGTGCCTGACTCCATGTAGCAAACAGGTGGAATAAGCAAGTCTACCAATCTGTAAATAGGATTTATCACACAGTATATACACAAATACAATACATGTGATTAATGCAAAATAAAATGCAGGAAAGTATTAACATTATTGTCAGACAGAATGGACTGAGTTCATTTAATTGACCCACTTAACAAACAGCAGTAACCAATGAGCCAACTCATTCAAACTTATTTGAGTGGGCAATCTTTTTTTTTAACTGTAGGCAAGTCCCTCTCCCCAGTAATAAGCCCCACAAAACCCACCTGTACCTCATGTATTGTAATTAAATTTAATATTGCAAAACATAAGATAAGGTGCAATGCTTATCGGTTGAAAAACATTCTACTAACTGGCTCACTGGGTCTGGCTCTTTGAAAAGTAATATGAACAAATGAACAAATACAAGTCATATGGATGTTTTAATACTCTCAGTAAGTTCTGTGACCCAAATGCAATAAATCCTCTCAATTAATCTGTAAAGATTTTTGCCTTTTTATTAGTTCTAGCAACCCTGAATATATAAATTGCTTAACAATAGATTTTTTAAAAGTGTACTGAGTAGAGGAAATGGAAGTTAGTCAATATAATGAATTTTATTTCAATAGTTGTTTGATACATACCTAACATCTTGACTATTTCCCCAGACTGCAGTATACATATTATGTTTTCCACATACCTGACATGTCCTGGAAATTTATTTTTCTGTTTCTGCTTTTTTGATTTATAAGCATTTTAGAAGGGGTAAAACCTTGCTTACTTTCTCTTGTTGCCTCTTTTTTTCCATTCTGTTTTGAGAAACCAGCAAATCATTGCTGTTCTTCTAGAATGAGAATGACCTACTCAAGAACACATTCTCTTCTGCCATCCTTTGTATAAATATCTTTGACATAACTGACACATATCCCAATTAACCACTACTTTCCTTATATTTTTTCATAGATTCATCGATTAGTACTAGGCTGCCTGCCCTTTATGGGCCATTTTAAGCCTAGCCAGTTAGCCCATGTGAGAATCAAACCCTGCACCTTGTGTTTGTATGGTAAACACCTTAACCATTATGCCAACCTCCTAACCCTTAAGGCTGTGTTACCCATTGTTAAATGTGGGCATGCATATTTGCTTTGCAGTACTTGGTCTTTGTACCAGGTATCTAGTACTCATCTGACATCTGTAGCTTAGACTTCAAACATTGTTAATGAGATTCAAGAAAGCATAGATTTTGGCAACACATGAGGGCTATGTGATCTTTGATGCCCTCTAATTAGTTATTTGTCTAGTTCTGGGGACTACTTATCTAAATGTTTATGCTCTACTCCCAGGACATGTGAAGTTGTGTCTTCCTCAGTAATTAAACTATGTCCGTGTATTTCTAGAAAGTGAAACATTGTTAATTAATAATAATTGCAGTTTGCAAGATGCACTAATAACTCATTCTTTCATCTGTTTTACTATTTCAGCTTTTGAAGAGATATTAAATGATATATGAGCATCTTGTTTATTTGTTTTGTTTTGTTTTTTTTTTTTTTTTTTTTTATGATCTCAGGGTCCTTCCTGCATTATACTAGAAAGAGCATTTTGTTTCATTCTTAATGCTTAGTGTAGTTTGATTTTATGCCATACAACAACATTGTGCGATGGTTAGTACTGTTGCATCATATATCCTAGTTCTCTGGTTTAATGCCCAACTAGACTACTTTTCAGAGAGTCTGCATATACTCCCAGTGTTTACCTGGATTTTGTTGTTAGGTTCTCCTGTTTTGTTTCAAAGAATATACTTTAAGGTAAACTATTAACCTTATAAACTCCCTGCAGGTCTTAGTTTGAGTATATTCTGCAATGGTCATTGTCCTTTACAAATTGTTCTTCTCTGCCTTATAGCTGCTGAGTGTCCAGGTATGTGTCATTTTCCTTTTAGGTTCATAGGTGTTTGCTAGGCTTGCACTCCATGGGACCACTGAGCAGCCTGTCCAAAAATCCTAGTTGCCCCAAGCACTGTCTGATTACGTCACTTGCTGAAGGTAACACAGTAGGCAAAGCAGGGCTAAGGGAATTAAACCCTGTACCACAGAAACTACAACTTACAGCCTTAACAGTTGTGCCAACTGCACTTGGCCATAAATAGGATGGGGTGGCTATTATAAAATTAATGAGTTAGTATTTTATTATTGTATTGTATGAAATAAACCATATTCCTACTGACAAGAGTTTATATTATGAAACAAAAAATCCACTTTTTCTTGTGGTATATGCATATTAACTATATTAAAATAAATGCTACTAGTACTGTATTCTTGCTTCAACAGAAATAGAAAAGCACATGATAATGCTAAACATAAAACAAAGTATTTTTGACTTAGAGATTGTTGTAAAATGTCCTTTCTCCTTATGATCAAAACAGCAAACATTTCAACATGGAAGCTGGGCTAGTTTCTGGTGTGTGCATCAGAATTTAGAGTTGTGATGTTTTAAATTATTTGTCTCAGATTATTGGAACATACTTTTTAAAGATTTGGCTTGCAATTATTGTACACAAGAACTGGACTGATATGCAGTTTCTATTTATGTGCACCATTAAGATGCCTTTTCTCTTCATTGGCCACAGAAAGCCTTAGTTCTTCCTGTGTGATATTCTGCTAGATGTGTCTATGCTTGAATTCAGCTTGTTTCACACCTTTTGGTAGAACCATTCTGTGTAAAATAATAAATGGTTTATTACTTAACTGTGATATTACTAAAGAAGGTTTTAACATACATGTTGTTCATAGTGCTGCAATGCAAACACAGCTTGATTCAGTCTGAAAAGTTTCATTAAACTCTGGCAGACCGCCAAGCAAATGTGTTAGCCAAGATAAAGCTATATTATGTCACATGCAGTCACTATCACTTAATACTCAATTTCTTGATTTTCATGATAACTATGTTGCACATTCAATAGTAGCACTGTCATTCTGTCTAATAAGGTAATAGATATTTCACCTGATGGGACATGCAACTTATTTCTTTAATGAAACAGGTTAACATTTTTAAAAAGTGTGAGCCTCTGATTTTGATTTTACATGTGATAGGAATGTACAGATTATGTAACACTCTGTGAATTTTCTTTCTTGCAAACTGCCTCATTTATGAACAATTTTCTCACTGACCTGCTTTGGCTTTCAAATCCTTCTTAGCTATATCATTTCTATGTTCTTATTCTGCTCTGAGCCCCAACCATACCTCATAACACCATAGTATAAAAATTCTGTACAAAGCCCAAAATGACTGGGGGGCAGAGGTCCACAATTGCTGTTATAAAGTTAGAAAGTTGCATTAGCATGCATTTTCTGAAAGGTATGAAATGATGGAATGATGTCCGAAACTTAAACTCATGTTTGTAACACTTTAGGGACTTTAGGCCTCAATAATTTACAAGAACACCACAAACTGTATGAGGAACATAAAAAAATATGAGGTAATAATACAGACATTGTGCAAAATTCTGCACAGTTGAAAGGAATGTCCCCAACCTTAAGAGTCCTTATTATTTACAAAAATTTGTCTAATACCTAAATAAATACAATAATAAATGAATTAATATTAAAATTAAATATTTTCCAGATGACATGATCTATGTATAGAAAAATGTGAGTTCATAGCTTGAAAGCCCTAGGACAGAGAAAAAAATGAAAATATTTTGTTTGTAGGTTGTCCCATTTTGTGAAGTGAATAGGCATTAACAATCCTGCAGGTATATTATTGCCTGACATGTGAGTGGAATACAATGATCTCTACTTCGGTACAACACTGACCATGCTAGTATGACATTTCCAGGGATATTGCAAATACTTCATCAAAGATTGTTACTTCAGTATTCAGACATCTGAGCCTTTCCATGGCCCTTTGTCTTTTACAGAAAGATTCAAGACTGTATCAACTTTAGTGAGCAAAAGGCTTTTCAATTATAGTATCATAATATAAAATAGATGAAATAAAAGGGATGTGATGATTAATGAACAGCAGTATGGTTTCATGCCAGGAAAGAGCACTACAGATGCGATGTTTGCTCTGAGAGTGTTGATGGAGAAGTACAGAGAATGTCAGAAGGAGTTGCATTGTGTTTTTGTAGAATTGGAGAAAGCATATGACAGGGTGCCTAGAGAGGAGTTGTGGTATTGTATGAAGAAGTCAGAAGTGTCAGAGAAGTATGTAAGAGTGGTACAGGATATGTACGAGGGTAGTGTGACAGCGGTGAGGTCTGCAGTGGGGGTGACGAATGCGTTTAAGGTGGAGGTGGGGGTTACATCAAGGATCAGCTCTGAGTCCTTTCTTATTTGCAATGGTGATGGACAGGTTGACAGACGAGATCAGACAGGAGTCCCCATGGACTATGATGTTTACAGATGACATTGCGATCTGTAGTGAGAGTAGGGAACAGGTGGAGGAGACCCTGGAGAGATGGAGATATGCTCTAGAGAGAAGAGGAATGAAGGTCAGCAGGACTAAGACAGAATACATGTGTGTGAATGAGAGGGAGGATAGAGGAATGGTGAGGATGCAAGGAGTAGAGGTGGCAAAGGTGGATGAGTTTAAATACTTGGGATCAATAGTTCAGAGTAACGGTGAGTGTGGAAGAGAGGTGAAGAAGATGGCAGGATGGAGTGGGTGGAGAAGAGTGTCAGCAGTGATTTGTGACAGACAAGTACCTGTAAGAGTGAAAGGGAAGGTCTACAAGAGGGTAGTGAGGCCAGCTATGTTATATGGGTTGGAGACAGTGGCATTGACAAAAAGGCAGGAGTTTGAGCTGGATGCGGCAGAGTTAAAGATGTTAAGATTTGCACTGGGTGTGACGAGGGTGGACAGGATTAGGAATAAGTATATTAGAGGGTCAGCCCAGGTTGGAAGGTTTGGAGACAAAGTCAGAGAGGCAAGATTACGTTGGTTTGGACATGTGCTGAGAAGGGATGCGGAGTATATTGGGAAAAAGATGCTAAGGATGAAGCTACCAGGTAACAGGAAAAGAGGAAAGCCTAAGATAAGGTTTATGGATGTGGTGAGGGAGGACATGCAGGTGGTTGGTGTGACAGAGCAAGATGCAGAGGACAGGAAGAAATGGAAACAGGTGATCCGCTGTGGCGACCCCTAATGGGAACAGCTGAAAGAAGATGATGATGAATATAAAATAGATGAAATTCCTCAGTGGATTCAGTTTTATATGTGCAACAGAAATATCTTGTATAATGGTACCACAAATAAAACACAATTTATTTAATAGTATACACTATATAGTATCAGTCCATTTCCAGAAATATTCATAACAACTATGTCTGATAACACTACACAATGAATAACATGTTTGGAGAGGTTCTAAAATAAGATGTTGTTAATAATTATTAAACAACAAATTTTAGCAAGATATTACACTTTGAAAAAAGGTACAAATAATTATAACCTCCACCTTGTGAGGTCATAATTATTTAAAAACACCAAGAGCTAGCATTCCAAGTGTGTTATACCTGTCATTATACTTTAATTCCTATAACTATTTCAGATTTGTGTTTGACATAGATTTTACTTGTTCTTTTTCTTTCTTTCTTTCTTTCTTTCTTTCTCTTTCTTTCTTTCTTTCCTTTTTTAGTTTGCTTTTGTGCCCATAGTACATTATCTGTGAAACAACACAGAAAGTAATTGATTGTCCATGAAATTCTTCAGTATATTTTATTTATTTTTCATGCTGGTTTATGCGTCAGTGGCAGCTGGCACAAATGAGGTTTGACTCCCACCAGTGCCAACCAGATTCGTGACAAAATGTTGACCACTGCCATCAAAATCTGACAAACTATAATATACTGCCACACAGTTTCTTATTTTTGGCACCAGTGAGATGGCATTTTTAGTCACAGAATAATGTACAAGAAGTATGCGCACAAAAGCCTAACTCAATAATCAATTCACAAAATGCAATCTAGCACCAAGAGCTTAAAGGGAATATGCAGTGCTGTCCTAAGAGTGTGCTTTTATCATTCACCCCAGATTAGACAATATACACACCACATTCAGAGATGAGTCTTTGACTTAAACAACAACCCTTCTCTGAAGTACAATGTCTTCCAGTGGCCCATAGCCACAGAAGGCTGGCAGAATCTTCAGTTTCCCAGTTTTCTTCCTAGCATGGTAGTACTGCCAACCTGTCAAGAAATGGCCTGAGATTTCCAATTTCTGCTGCTCTTGATCAAGTGAAATATGAAATTATACATATTAATATTTTTGCTGGTAGTAGGCAAAAAATGATCAATGCTGAGTGGAGATGGAAACCACCACAGCTTGTTAACCTACAGTGCTGAATGATACTCCTCCTCTTAGGTAATAAACAACAATAATACATATAGAGGAAATATTACCAACTCCAAGAGCTTAATAGTGAATAGAATTCACTTAAACAAGTCAACAGTATAGTTACAGGTCAAATATGCAAAGGAAAGAGAAAGTACACATGTAAGAATAAAATAACATTTCACTTACACTGGGCAGAATATGTAGAGTAAAAATAATCTACAAAAAACTAGGTCTCCTAGCTACCTCTTACTAAGAATTATTGGTGTTATTAGCCTGACTTAGATGAATATTAAAAATATGTACAGGCAGAGAACAGCAAAGGCAGGCTCATGTTTTATACATTAAAATTTCTCAGTGGTGCTTTAAGACTTCATTACATCATTTCCTTTAGAATGAAGCATTATATTCAGCATCCTTAGTTGTTTTGCTTTCCCAAAGCAAAAGTGTTTGAAGCAGTTTTGCCAAATGCAGAGGACAAGGGCTTACTTACACTAGAACAAAGACAACAGACATCACTAATATAAACAAAGCAAAAATATACATCTTAACTGTTTGCATTTTACTGACCAAGTTCTTTTCATAGCTGTAGTTTGCCACTGCCTTGAAGTGAACTTTGATTATACTTTATGATCCGTTTGCCCAGCAGATGAAGAATTTTAAGAAAAGTTTTTCCTCTACATACTCTAGCCAGTAATAACATATATTTCTCCAGTTTTAATTTTGTTAAGTAGGAAGAATTATTTCACAGTAAGGTACTACACAAAAGATTAATTATATCAGAGACCTTGAGTATTGTGTCATCAGAATTAGTAGTGACATCAGTTGTGCAGTGTTGAGGATGAAGTGGCAACAGTGTTAGTGTTAGGATGGTAATAGTGCATATTAACTTCTCACTACACCCCTGTGTTTTTGGATTCATTTCTTGTTATTTATTATTTTTGTAACTGTCAACATTAGCATTACTCATCTTATACACCCATTACTGAATGAATCCTTAATGATGTTAAAGATTGCACTCTGTAACTTACTCACTCCAACTTTCATTCCACATTGGATTTTTTTCTTGTTTTGTTAAGCACTGCCATTAGTCAACTGAAATACAGTTTGACACAGATATTTCCTTCCCTCCTCCATACCCTGGTTGTATCACATATTAGTTTTTTTTTCTTTTCTAACATTCAGTTTTTCCTTAAACAGTTACATGAGTATACTGAAATGCATTCCGCTGAACTTCCACATCATGTTGTCATTACATGCAATGTTAAGCCTGACCTCCATAGGTCAAGGTTAAATGTGTCATACAAAATAGCTCATAAATATAGGGCATGTAATGTTGCCCATTATCATAGGAAGTGCTGGCATATGAGACTGATGCTGACCTGCTGTTGTGACATGATCAACTAGATGCAACTGATTCTACAGGTCTATATTATATCAGTAAAAAGTAAATACATCAAATACCTCTTTATCGACCTGTTTTCAGAGAAAGCAAAACTCTGCAAATGATTGTTACTTTAAAATATTTCCCACAGTAAGTAAGCAGTGGGCCAATGTAATGATCACATAAAGACAGATAAATTTAAAACCAAACCTGGTGCGGGGCTGCACCCCCCCCCAATGTGGGGTGTTGTGCCCCCACAACCCCGTAACTAAATATACCAACTATGAGATCATACTACAGTGGAGAAAAGGGCAAATTCCCAAAGATGGCCCACTGGTTAATTACAGTGGGAAAAAGTTTGATGTAATGATCGTTCACTGAGTTTCATTTTCACTGAAAACAGGTCGATGAAGAGATATTCAATGACGAAGATATCCTGCTGTGTGTAAATGAAAACTGATGAGTTAAGTTGAATTCTGTTGCATTAGTTCTCCCTTTATTTTTCCATTACTTTCCTGAGAAGCACTTGTACAATGTTCATTTTCACTGAAAGCAGGTCGATGAAGAGATATTCAATGACTGAGATATCCTGCTATGTGTAAATGAAAACTGATGAGCTGTGTTTGAATTCTGTTGCATTAGTTCTCCCTTTATTTTTCCATTACTTTCCTGAGAAGCACTTGTACAATGTGATATGCCCCAATCTGTCTGCACAACACCCTATCCTCTTCCCTGTCAACTGTGACTCCTACTTGAGCCTGGTAGGCTCTGACTAGTGTTCACACAGGCAGAAATGACTGCTGTATGTGCCATCACTCTGCTCATGAGTCAAGCCATGGCCTTATCCCTTCTTTCTACCATTTCAATATAGTGTTGAAAATCCTCGTGTTTACCATGCAGTACTCTGACCATCTCTACCTGACTCTCTGTGGCAGCACACTGAGCCTGAAAATTGCCATGGCACATTTGCTGTTGGGCAGGGAATATTTTTCTTGTTTCTGGAGGTAGCTTTGGCATATGCATGCACTTGACTCCCCCTGCACAAATGTTAAAGTGAACATTGCTACCTTTGAGATTGCTCTGTCCATCAGATAATATTCCTGTGGTTGAGGAGACACTGATGTTGAAGTGCATAGGTTATCTGCTTGTACCACCTGCAATGCAATATCCTCAGCTACTTGACTTTGTGATTCAGCCTCACCTCCTGCAGAGTTGTATAATAGCTGTGGGGTGGGTGATCCTACCATTAATTTCGGTTACTGCATGCCACTGTCTTCAGGCTGTCTCATGAATATAATAACATTATCACCATCAACAGCCATTCTGCTTTTGACATCTTCCAGCTGTGCAGGTAAATTCGAAGTTCTACTTCCTGTAGCTGACCTTAATGAATACTTCATCTTAATACATTAGTACTGAGAGAATGATTTAAACTACTGAATGCTTTTTAATCTGTTTTGGAGGACAATCACCATGCATGCATGATGTATTAATCTATTAATCTATGAATGTCCAATTCAATTTCATAATTGACAGAAATGGAAGGGTCACCTGTTGACCGCAGATGTCATCTGTTGCATGCAAGCAGCTACTCGCTGCAGTTATCCTGTTAATGTGAGCATGTCATGGTGGATGAACTATCCTTCCTGAACATGTCTATGCATGCTGCTGAGGTGAGTAATTGCCAGTGCCTGCTCCATCTCTGATTATACCTGTAACATCTTTATCAGTTTTATAGCCATTCTCCTTTATGGAGAGCAGGTATCCCTCATCTGGTGTTAAAGGATTAAGTGTGGGAGGTCCTCCACCAATACTAAGGGCAATTGCAATTTGTCTTGCCTTTACTCTGGCACATCCTACCAAATCACTGGTGCTTGTTTTGTACTGTGTCAATCAGCAATTCCTCCCTCCAAAGGAATTTATGTCCATAACCACCAGGTTCCATGCTTTTGTTGTCTCCAATGTTTGCCCTCATCCCCCCTTTTCCAAAACCATGCTTGCCATATGTCCTTATGGTCCCCATGAGAACAGGGTTCTCTTTGGAGCAGAAATTGTCTTTTCTTTGTCTTGATTCTTGCTGTTGCAACATGCTTTAACCTGAAACAGCATACATGAGTAACCCTAATAAAATATGATTCAACAAAATTAAACACTCTCATCAGCCCTGCAAAAAGGTTATGAAAGCATGCCTGAATTCCTCACACATACATCCCTTTTTACACAATGACTGCAGTACCATAAGGAAAGAAATATTCTAATCTTAAAAGCACTGAATGAGTACATCATACAAAACAATGTCATCATGTCAATACAGTGAAGTACAAATCAGCTGAGCATTGTCTTCCTCAGCTTTTCTACTGCTAATGTGCTCATCATGATCCACTAATGACAAAAAGGAAATGACAGAATCATTCAACATATCAGTACTCACCATTTGGTGAATTTTGCCAGAGGTCTGGGGAGATTCTGCTACAATCCAAAGCATCCACTGCTAAAATTGAAAAAATAAGTACCTTGTGAGTTTCCTTTACACTTTGTTGACTGTATTTTAGCATTTTTCTGATTTTTTACTGTATTTTTCTGCACATTAAAAATGCAGTTCTATTACTTTAAGTAGCTAATAGATAGCATTGACTAGATTCATATCTGCTACACTTGAGCACTATTCCAGCCATCTTACATTCGGAGGGCCCTGCCTGCACCCTTGCGGCAGGTGTGTAGCCTGATCCTCATCTGAGTTGGAGATTACTGGAGGAAAGCTCACTGTGCACTTTCCCATTGGTAGTTTAGCTTAAAAGTGTTGAATTTCACCTGTATTTAAACCTCACATTTGCATGTAGGTGCACACTATGTAACGGGGATCAGCGGTGCCCTGTATAGATGCAAACGCCTTGAAAGTCCATTTTCTCATGAACATCTGTTAGTGAACCCTCCCAAGTTTCATTGTTTCACTGTGGGAGACTCAGTTGTACACTGAGAAACGTTGCCATAGTTTTCACCCCTAGTCTTCAATGGAATAAGCCCCTTTGTTAATCCCAGAGCAAAATGTGGTCAAACTAGCCCACTCTTCTATAGTAGCTACAGTAAAAACCTGCAATAACGGACAGTCAGTTTCCAACCATTTCTCTGTTCAGCCTGACTGATATGGTCATCCTGAGGTAATGTAGTTATTGCCTCATGTATACTGACAACCACTTACTCCTAAAACAAACAAATACAATATGTGAGAGATGTAATTACCCTAAGAATCTGTAATCAATTCTTTCACATAACAACAAACCAGACATCAAACAGGTTGTCAACACACACACACATCACCTCTCACACAAAACAGGTTCACAGCACATAAACTGATATGCTCAAAGGTACTCAATATAAGCCTGCCAAAAGATCAGAGGTCTCCCAAGCTCAAATCACTTGCACACACTGCAAAGCAAATAGAATCCAATACCTATAACAACAAACACAAGTGTTTCAGCAAATAAGCCCATAAGGCAAAACACCTCAAAACTAAATGTCCTGGTCATAGGTGACTCCAGAGTGAGACACACAGATGTCCCACTCACCAGGCTAGACAAGGAGAAGATCACAGTCAGCTACCTGTCAGGTGCCAGTATCTGTCAAATCATGCATGCACTCAAGTCACTCAACAACAATTAATATTATGATTCTATCATAGTACATGTTGGGGTGAATGACTTCCGATGTACCTCTCTTGACTATATTAAGACACATGACCAAAATCTCAGATTATGTGCCCCAGACAGGTATGTTCCTAGCCCTAAGCAGCATTTTACCTTCACCCAGGATGATGCCACAACACAGAAAAAAATGTTTGAATTCAACAACTGGCTTAGCTTCTGCTGTCAGTCCGGGGAGATCCAGGATCTGTCAACTTAGGAAGACATGGCTGAAAGACCACGCTGCTTTGTCAGAGATGGTCTTCTTCTGTCTCTTCTGGGATTTTGGATACTGGCAAAGGTTCTTGCCTTCCCTCATAGTGCCTTTTTTAGGCAATGTCAAAACAACCAAATTTCTGATGTAAAAAAATCCTCCTGAGACAAACTGAAGTTTATGCTGCTTAATGCTAAGAGCCTAAACAGGAAACTGCACTCCCTGGAAGCACTGATGGAAGATGCTGACATCTGTGCAGTCACTGCAAGATCATTCAAGGCCACAGAGGGCTCCCCAGTTGTGCAAGGCTACAATGCCTTACACACACATTCAGACCCAAAACAAGTGTGAAAGAACCAAAGACGTATGTGTATCTATCTTCATTAAAGCCAAATATACATTGAGACTGGTTAAACGGTATGACTCTCTTGAGCTACTCCAGTTAAAATTATCTATATGTAAAGGTATTACTGCTCACTGCTAGGAGTCTAAACAAAAAACTCCACTCCCTAGAAGCTCTCTTTACCCTAGTGAAAGCTGACATCTCTGCAGTCACTGAGACAAGGTTTAAAGCCACGGGGAGCACACCAACAGTGCAATGTTATAATGCCTTCCACACATTTAGGCCAGCTACTTCTCAGGTAGGGACTAAAGGTGGAGGTGTCTCTATTTACATCAAAAATAAATATACTTCAACAACGCTGGTCAAACAGGACAATGCACTTGAGCTGCTCCATGTTCAAATTACCATAGGTAAAATCCAATATCACTTCCTTGCAAGCTATAGGTCCCCTCTATGACCCAGGAAAACCATACCATGTACTTAAACTTATTAAAAACAGTAACCATCCAACCCAATACCATATTCAGGGGTGACTTTAATTACCCTACTATTAAGTGGGAATCCTATACAACACCAAATGTACATGCACAGATATTCCTGTCTTTTGTAAACCCAAACTCCATGGACCAGATAATCAATACTCCAATCAGGGTTGCAACCATACTGGATCTGGTCTTCAATAATATTGGAGACTGCTGCACACCCGCTACTGAAATGCCTTCCCTGGTAAGATCAGACCACAAAATGGCCTCCTTTGGAGTAAAAATAAAACCTGGACCCCAAACTAAACCTGGAATGTTCAGGAACTATTCTAAGGCTAACCTCCTGCTATTAAGTAAGAAATTGACAAAATTGTAAGCCCCCATAAACCCTGAGAACATTGCTGCCTATGAAGGCCTGTTCTCAGAAACCCTGTACAGGCATGCTAACAGCTGGATAGAGGCAGCTTTACCCACCAGGAAGCAATACAGAACTAACTCAAAAAACAAGCCACCCTGGTGGAATCACAAAATCAATAGGCTGTATAACAGGAGGAAGAAAACCATGGCAAAAATTAGGAGGTGCAGCACCCAGCAGGATAAAAGCATTATCATCAAACTAAGAAAACAACTCAGAGAACAAATAAAGTCTACCAAAGCCAAATTTGAGGTACGTTGACCTCCCAAGCCAAGGAAAACCACAAAGCATTCTTTAGCTATGTCTGTAACCTCAAAGGCAATACACAATTGTGTGCAATGCTCATTGTAAATGGACCCAGCTGTACTGAGCCAGAAGATTTAGCAAACCTCCCGGCTGATAAATTCAGCTCCAACTTTACCCCTCTCTCCCCCTCAAACTTCCCTCAGGAAATATCATCAAATATAAATCCTGCTACTATCACTAGGCAACAGGTGTTTAATGCTCTCTCTAAGACCAAGAACACTGCATCAATGGGCCCAGACAGTTTCCCAGGATGTCTTCTAAATAGAATGAAACATGATCTATCAGGGCCTCTGGAATTACTATTTAACTGTAGCCTTCAAGCAGGCTTCATGCCTCATGAATGGAGAACAGCATCAGTCATCCCTCTGCACAAAGACAGGCCTTCTACAGACCCTGGAAACTACAGACCCATAAGTCTCACTAGTCTTATATGTAAAGCCATGGAAAGAATTATCATAGAGATGATCAATATAGATGTAGTAAGCTTCCAGATGCTGGACTCAACCCAGTTTGGTTTTGTCAAAGGCAGATCATGCCTACTCAACCTGGTGGACTTCTTTGCGAAGGTCACCAAAGCAATGGATGAGGGCAAAATCATTCATACTGCCTACCTTGACCTGGCCCAGGCATTTGACACAATACCCCACTCAGGCATTGTTGCCAAACTAAAGAGGTTAGCTACAAACTCATATGTCACCCAGTGGATAGCCAGCTGCTTCACAGACAAGACCCAGAAAGTTAAAATTTGGGAGTTCACCTCTACAAAGAGGCCAGTCACGAGTGGAGTCTATCAGGGATCAGTACTTGGTCTGCTCCTTTTTGGCATTTACTTCTCAGAAGTCAAGGCCAATGTCAGTGGCCTCTGGTTGACTAAATTTGCAGATGACTGCAAATTAGGAGCTGTCATTAAATCTCACACTGACACAGATGTTCTCCAGGAGGGGCTGACACAGGCAAACAACTGGTGTCAGAGCTATGGACTAAAACTGAATGCCAAGAAATTCATAATAGTATCCTTTGGGAAGTCATCCATCCCTGGTAACTCTCATATTGACAACACACTCCTTAGAGTTGACCCAGTAGTCAGTGACTTAGGGACACACATAGATAGCAATCTAGCCTTTGACTATCACATGTCTAAAGTGGTGATGAAATCATTCTATGTTGCGCGACTTATAGAAAAGGTATGGTATCTATGTCCAAGGAAGTCATTGTTCCACTCTATTCGGCATTCATCAAATCTATCGAGTACAATAACCCTTTGGTATGTACCTTACCAGGCATATCCAAAAACCTGGAAGGTCCACAGAGGTTCCTCACTAAAAGAATACAAGGCATAAGTAAAATGTCCTATGCAGACTGCCTCAAGGCCCTATCCCTGTACTTTCCTACAGGCTTTTGAAGGGAGATCTATGTCTGGCATAGAGGGCATTGTCAGATCCCATTCTGATGGACCTCCTGCATATCCACAAAATAAACAGCACCAGAATTAGCCATTCTAAAGACTTAAACCTTGCCTGTGATACAAATAGGACCTGCTGGAGAGATAGGTATGTATTCAGAAATAAACTGCTCCAATGTCAAGCAAAAACTTTATTAAAGCAAAGCTTTCGGGTAACAACCCTTTCTCAGTGCTAATACCATTACACAGAATAATCACCATTTAAATAAGAGCAAACAAGTATCACATGACCACAGCCAGCATATCACAGACACTGCATAATTTTATTTTTTTTTAAATACATTAAATATTTTGTTGTTGTATTCTTATTAAAACAGGTTTAATACTTACAGTATTGTTAAGACCAGGTTCAAACTCTGCACATAATCTAATAATCCATTCATACTCTTTATTTTCAAGAACATTTTTAAATCACCCCCCTCCCCCAGTTCCTTTCACTACTATGCCTATTACCCTAAACTTAAAACAATGGTCCTCAACCTTGTTCATGATATGTCTACTTAGAGCATTCTTGTCATTTCTCCTTCTTATATCTGATTTAAGTTCAATAATTCACTCCCTCAGCCTTCTGGTGGCTTGCCCCACATAAAATGAAAAACATTTTACACAAGTGGCGAGGTACACCACATAGCTGGTATTACAACTGGCTGTGAGGGATAAAGTATATTGCCTGTTGGTCACAGGATGTGTGAACACATTATTATTACCTGTTAAAATATCATTACAACAACTACAATTCATACACTTAAAAGTGCCTTGCTTCATAACTGTTTGTTGCTTGGCATATACTTTAAAATCTTTATAACATAGCCTTCTTTTTAAGTTTTTAGTGCTCCTATAAGAAAAATAAGGCTTTTCATTCAGAATTGTCTGCAGCTCAGGTAGAGCCAACAAAATAATCCAATTCTTTTGTATAATTCTTAAAACTCCCTTTTGTACCACTTCTTCTGCCCCCTTAGAAAATATGGGTTTCAGAGAGGTTTCTCTGTCCTTTTTTACCCCATCACAAATTCTAAGAAGTTCTGTTTGATTATAAGCACTATTTATAAATTCATCAACCATCTCTTCTAGCTGCTGATTAAATTTCTGGTTATCAGTGTTTAACTTACTGACCCTACCCAACTGAGCCTTCATTATCCCTGAAAACACATGAGGTGCATGCACGCTTTGCTTATGCACATAACTACAAGCATGAACCTCTTTTTTGTGAATGCTGGTTTCTATTCCTTCTAAATATTTCTCCAAACATATATCCAAGAACACTATCTCTAGGTCAGAATGTTCCATTTTAAATTTAAGAAAATGTGTAGTGCCATTAAAGTAAGAGATATATTTATGCAGCTCATCAAAACTCCCTTTCCATACAAAAAAAACAATCATCCACAAATCTTTGATACCATTCAACTATACTATTCAAAACATGCCTGTCGCTGTATATAAACTTTTTTTCCCACTGATACAATGCAATATTTGCATATGTGTTGGCTACTGATGTCCACATGGCCACTTCTGCCAGTTGCAAATAAGGTTCATCATCAAAGAGAAATACATTTTTTGTTAACACTAGTTCCAGAAGTAAGCAAATATTCTCTGTCTCATTTGCTGGAATAGACACTTCATTATTTAAAATTTTCCGTATGGCTTCAAGCCCATAATCATTCAGAATTACTGTGAACAGGAAAGTTATATCCATTGTCACAAGTAAATAACCAAAGTCTCCTTCTGGACTTCTTTAAATCTGCCACTCATTAAGTTTCCTCAAGAAGTCAGAAGTATCTTTAACCACTAGGGCACATATGCAAAAAATGACTTAGCCTTTTCTGCAGGTTTAGCTAATTGCAAAGCTAAATTACCATCCCTAGCTAAGGATAATCATAAGATATTCTTTAGCTACATCTGAAATCTAAAAGGGAATTCCCAACTCTGTGCCAAACTTAAAGTGAATGGTACATTTTATACTGAAACTGAGGGAATTGCCAACATGCTAGCTGAAAGATTTGGTGCAAACTTCACCCACCTGTCCCTAACAACCATACTCCAAAGCATACCTGCACCAGTCCACTACTTAGTATATCCAAAGAGCAGTTCAAATCCACACTCTCCAAGGCCAAAAACACAGCTTCTATGGGACCGGATAACATCCCAGGCTGCTTACTCAACAATCTAAAAGAAGACCCATCTGAACCACTTGGTGCTCTCTTTAACCTCAGCTTGAGCACTGGCTTGATCCAGCAGAGTGCACAATAGCAAAAGTAATCCCCTTGCACAAATGAGGCCCATCAACCTACCCTGGGGACTATAGACCCATAGGCCTAACAAGCCTTATCTTCAAGGCCATAGAAAGAATCATCATGGACCTTATTAACAAGGACATATGTAATCTTCAAACTCTTGACTTGATCGAGTTTGACTTTATTAAGGGTAGCTTATTGAACCTGGTGGACTTCTTTGAGAGTTGTATTTTTTGTCTGTGAGTATCTGTGCTTTTCTGTGCCTTTTTGTCAGGTTTCTGTGTTCTAGTCAGGTAGTATAGTCTGGATAGAGGCCTGCTGTTATCCAGGCCTGGTTGTTTTGCTTGTTGAGTTTTCTGTGTTTCTGGCAGCCATATTCTGTTGGTAGTGTCTGGTCTTTGCTGTTAGTGAGAGTAACAGAGTTGCCTGACCTTCTCTAGTATGAGTAATTGGTTGAAAGAGAAGGGGCTAGAAGGACTGGGTAGTAATTTGTGCTTCTAGATTCTTCCATCTTTTCTGGTATTTATACCCTGTGTTTGCAGGGTGTTGCACTTGTTTGCTCATTGCACGCTGCCAGTGGGCTGTTTTAACCCATTGGGAGGTATCTCAGTTGCATTTTTTTCCCTTACCAGCACTCCTGAATAACTGATGCCCTTCCATGCAGCTACTGTGATTTTATCCAGCCCTACTCACACCTATAGGTGCTTTATTCAGATAGTACCCACTCTACCATCCTTTACCTCTCTTCCACAGATTCTGACAATAATGGCTGGACATTTTCCTGTGGTTTTTCCTGCTAGTCTTGTTGATATGGGCATCCTGAGACAGTGTAGCAACTGCCTTATGTACACAGATAACTGTCTTCTACTACGACCTAGGAACACAATATGTGAGAGATGCAATTACATTAAGAACCTAGAATCCTTGCTGTCTAAATAACAAGCCAGGACATCTGGCACTGAGAAGTTTGTCTGCACAAATACCACAAAAACCAGACATGTAGCACCACCTACACCTTTACAGTACATTCCTACATATGTGGAGGTTCTCAAAAAAAATATACCTGAACAAAAGAGACCTCCTAGACCAAAGCACACATGCACATCACAATCCACCGCACCAAGTACCACATATAGTACACATGCCTGTGTCTCACAGCCTGTAAGGCACAGCCACAAATCCAACGTACTAGTTATAAGAGACTCTATTGTGAGACACACAGACGTGCTCTTCGCCAGGCTAGACAACGGGAAAGTAACTAAGTTGCCTGTCAGGTGCTAGAATCTGCCATATCACTCACACACTCAAGTTTCTCAACAACAGGTAATGTTATGACTCTGTCATAGTCAATGCTGGTGGGAATGACTTTAGATGTACCTCTCTGGACTATATGAAGAGAGATCTGATTGAGCTCACTGAATATGTGTCCCAGGCAGGTATGTCCCTAGCCTTAAGCAGCATCCTACCATCACCCAGAATGATGCCTCAGTACAAACAGAAAATGATTGACTTTAACAACTGATATAGTTTTTGGTGTCATTCCAAGGGGACCTGACAGCTTGGGAAGACATGATTGACAGACCATGATGCTTTGCCAGAGATGGCCTTCATCTGTCTCCCCTGGGCTTCAGGCTTCTAGCAAAGGATCTTGCTTCCCCCATAGTGCCTTTTTTAGGCAATGTCATGAGGACAAAATTAACAGTGTGAAAGATTCTTCTGATTGAAATTTAAAGCTCATGCTGCTAAACACTAGGAGTTTTAACATGAAATTGCACTCATTGCAAGCATTCCTTGCCCTGGAAGATGCTGACATTTGTGCAGTCACTGAAACCTAGTTCAAAGCTGCAGAAAGCACCCCAGCCATACCAGGTTACTTGTCCTACCATACTTTCTGACCCCAAACAGAGGACTAGAAAGCCAAAGGAGGTGGAGTTTCAATATTTATCAAAGACATACACACCTCCAGGCTGGTCAAACAGTATGATGCACAGGAGACAGTCCAGGTGCAGTTAACTATTGACAAAAGACCTATTCAGATCATAGCTTACTACAGACCCCAACCATGAATCAGGAGGCCTACTCCACCTATCTGGACTTACGTGAATCCATCAAGATTCAACCCTCTACCCTGATCCTGGGCGACTTTAACTACCCAACCATAGAGTGGAAGACCTGTTCTAGCTCAAACATGAATGCCCAGGAGTTCATTGACTTCATCAATGCCAATGCATTGGATCAGCTGGTCAACACCTCCATAAGAGGTGAAAATATCCTGGACCTCCTGGTACTAACCAGCATGAGTAGCCACTGTAGTACCCCTACAGTGTCATCCTCCTTGGTATGATCCAACCATAAAGCAATCACTTTCAAACTCATCATCTCCCCTGCCACCCCCCTCCCTCCACCAGGGTCAAACAAAAAACTTTTCCAAAGCTGACTGCAAACTCCTGAGAGCAGGTAAAAGCAGCTGCACAGCCACCATCGCTTCAGGTGAATCAAGCACAAATGTCCAATCCTACACCAAAAAAACTATATGAACATCTATATAGCTACAGGGACTCAGCAATACCTGACAGGATGAAATCATCTTTTTCAAGGAAGAGTAAACCTGTCTGGTGGACAGCAGTAATAAGCAGACTATAATAAAAGGAAAAAAATTGCTGTCCAAGACCAGGAAGGAGCAGGTGCCAAGTTGGTAGCAATCTCTCCTTTGTCTGAACACACAGATATCATCACTGGTGAAATTCTGTAAGGCTAACTTCGAGTCCAAATTCAATACATCCATTAAGGACAATTACAAGGCCTTCTTTGCATATGTCTGCAATCTGAAAGGTAACTCCCAAATCTGCTCTGAATTGGTGGTCAAGAATACCACATACACAAATGCCATAGATATAGCCAACCTGCTGGCAGACAAGTTCAGTGAAAACTTCACCCCCCATGCCCCCCATCAGTAGGGAGCAGGTTATTAATGCTCTCTCAAATGCAAAAAATACATGCTCCATGGGACCTGACAACATTCCTGGGTGTGTCCTACATAAACTCAGGCAACAGCTCTCAGCATCACTAGGCACCCTATTCAACCAAAGCCTGTACACCGGCTTTGTCCCAGCAGAATGGAGGACAGCCACTGTCATCCCTCTGCACAAAGGTGAAGCGTCCACTGAACCAGGCAATTATAGGCCCATCAGCCTAACTATTCTGATATGCAAGGCCATGGAACGCATTATTATGGACCTTATAAACAAGGACATTGGCAACCTCCAAATGCTTGATCCCACACAGTTTGGTTTTGTCAAAGGGAGAGCATGCCTGCTAAACTTGGTCACTTTCTTCAAAACAGTCACCGGAGCCATGAATGAGGGCAAGATAGTGCACACCACCTAATTTGACCTAGCCAAAGTCTTTGACACTATTCCCCTCTCAGGCATAATAAATAAACTCTCCCAGCTAGGCATCAACCCATATGTTACCAAATGGGTAGCTAACTGGCTCACTGATAGAACCCAATCAGTCAAAATAGGGGAAACTACCTCTAGTAGTAGACCAATAACAAGCAGCATAGCCCATGGATTGGTCTTGGGGTCTCTACTGCTTGGGATATACTTTTCAAAACCAGTGGTCTGTGGCTGACCAAGTTTCCAGATGACTGCAAGTTGGGCACTGTCATAAATTCCCCTAGTGATGTGAACACCCTCCAAGAGGGCATTAACCAAACTACTGACTGATGCCAAAAGCATGACCTCAAACTGAATGCCAAGAAATGTATTTTTTTATCTCCTTTGGGGAAAATGGTGTCCCCACTAATTATTACTTTAATAACAATGTACTAAGCACGCAATTAGTTGTGAGGGACTTGGGCACCCAGGTTGATAGCAACCTGACTTTTGACCACCATGTTGCCTCCATTGTACGGAAGGCTTTCTACATGGCCAACTTCATAAGTAAGGATATTTCATTCAGGAGCAAGGAGGTCATAGCATCCATGTACTCCTCCTTTATCAGACCCATTATCGAGTACAATTCCCCCTTTGGCATGTACATTGCCTAGCACATGCAGCAGTTGGAGAGACCGTGGAAGCTCCTGACCAGGAAAATCCAGGGTCTGATACACCTATCCTATCCAGATAGTCTAAAAGCCCTGTCCCTCTACTCAGTCTCATACAGACTGTGCAGAGGTGACCTGTGTCTGGCATACAAGGCCATCTCAGAGTCAGCCTTCATGGAGTGTCTGCATATCTGTAAGTCAAACTCCACTCACTCAACCCACACGCAAGGTCTCAACCTGGTCTGTGACATTAATAGAAAATGTTTGCAGGATAGATTTGTGTCCCAACAACTCCCCCATCTGTGGAATAGACTTCCTCTCCATGTCAAGCAGAGTACCTCACTAGTCCTATTTAAGAGGAATCTGGATGACTCGATGAGAAACAGAAAATATACCCCTGGGATCCAACCTATGTCTCTGCTGGACAGGGAAAACAGGTGTTGACTTTGTGGGAATATGGATGAAATTTTTGGCTAGGCTTATTAGGACCTCTGGGTCAATAGCCTAGTATCGTCCTATGAACCCATGAGAATGTCACCAAAGCCTTGGATGAAGGCAAATACAGCCTATCTTGACTTAGCCAAAGCTTTTGACACAATCCCCCACTCAGGTATCATTGAGAAACTCTCCCAGCTGGGGATTAACCCATACATCACTACATGGATAGCCAAGTGGCTCACCAACAGAATGCATACTGTCAAAGTTGGAGATACCACCTCTATCAGTAGACTAGTTATCAGTGGTGTACCACAAGGATCTCTGCTGGTGTTCTACTGTTTGGAATCTATTTCTCACAAGTCCAGGCAAAAGTAGATGGCTTGTGCCTTACAACGTTCGCTGATGATTGCAAACTTGGTGCAATCATTGAGTCTGAAAATTATGTTAACATATTACTAAAGGGGCTAACACAGACAAATGATTGGTGCCAAAACCACAGACTAAAACTAAATGGAAAAAAGTGCATCATTATCCCCTTTGGCAAAGAAGTCCCTGCAAATTACAAAATTGACAGCACCACCCTAAGCTCAAACTCAATGGTGCATGATTTGGGAACACAGTTGATAGCAATCTATACTGCGATCTCCATTTGTCCACAGTGATAAGGAAAGCCTTCTACCTTGCGCATCTCATAAATAAAGACATCACATCCAAGACTAAGGATGTTATAACTCCTTTGTACTCAACCATCATCAGACCACTAACAGTACAATTCTTCCTTTTGCATGTACCTCACAAGACACCTGCAACAGCTGGAGAGACCACTGAGATTTCTCACCAAGAAAATTCAGGGCCTCCAAAACATGACCTACATGGAAAGATGGAAAGCCCTGTCACTGTGCTCTGTATCTTACAAGTGGCTGAGAGGTGACTTGTGCCTGATGTAAAGCACAGTCTCTGACCCTGTCCTAACAGAAATGCTGCACATCTGCAAATCAAATGGGAGAACAGTCACTCGCTCCAGGGATATCAGTCTAGCCTTTGACATTAACAGAACATGCTGGAGAGACAGAGATATCTCCCACAGGCTGCCACTCTCCTGGAATAAATTCTCAGTTCATATGAAGCAGAACTCCTCAATGACCCGTTAAACTGAACCTAGACAATTAGATGGGAAATGGTAAATTCACCCTGGGAGTGGACAGAGGCAGACAATGCTGATCATAGACTTGCTTTGTGAATAATGACCATTTAACCAAGATCAATTAAGGAACACGGGTATAACATGGCTTGGCTTGTAAAGGCCCTAGGTCAGTTTGCATAGTAACCTCCTCTGAACCTATAAACCTGTACAGTGAAGTACAAATCAACTGAGCAACATTCTCTTCAGCTTTTGTACTGCTAATGCGTTCATCATGATCCACTAATGACAAAAAAAAAGAAATGACAAGTTTTTATCATTTTCACTGTCACCCTGTTATGCCACAGGATAAAGTTTGCAACGCGTAGTGCAAATCAGACACAAGTTGGAATGGAAGTGCAAAGGTTGAAGGATGAACTCATCTATCAAGAAGATAAGCTGTAACTAGCCAAACATTCTACATATTGAAGGACATATTGATATCCTTCTGCTTTAACTTTCAGTAAACAAAGTTAGGAATAATTACTAATACATAGGAATATTTCCTAGTACAAATGGGTTCACTTTAAGTACATACAGAAATTCTGTGCTTTGCTGATTAATAAATGTAAGGATATAAATATGATATGCAAACATATATATAATAGGTAAGCAACCATTCCTCCCCCCTTTTCTCTCTTCTTTATGCAGTTGAAGAAGAGATTCAGTGTAATAGTTCACAGTATCATAGAACACTGGTCAGGCTCACAGAGGTTGTCCATGAATATGTAAACAGCAAACATACTTCTGAAAAAAGAAAGTATCTTTCACCAAAGCAATATGTAGAATAAGGAATGAAAATTGTTTTCATTTTTACTTAAGCACAAATCAAGAGGCAATTCATACTCAAATAAACCGCAGAAGTAGTCTGCTTCCAGTACATAACTACAGCACAACCCATTTAAGTAAAATACTGCAGAAAATCTTATTAATGTAAAATGTGTTAGTATTTTATATATAACATAGATTCATAGGTTCATAGTTGTTTGGGTCTATATTATAAACATGAATGCCCAAAACAGTGAATACATCTACATCAACACATAAAGGTCAATGTACAAAAAGAGTAAAATACGTAATCAGCGAAAATAAAAATGCGAATGTATTTGCTTGGCCAGCAGGGCGATCGTGGGGATGAGGAAATGTATCCTTTTCCCCACTGTAGTGGGGTCTCAGAGTTAGTATATTTAAGTAGGAGGAGTGTGGGGGGCACAGCTCCCCACATGGGGGGGTGCAGGGTGGCTTGCCCCCCTGCACGAGTGTGTTAATTTAATTTTATTTAGTTAGTTTGAGCTTACCTGCATGGCGCTGTTGGTTGACGAAATATGTTCGGTGTTTTCATTTTCACTGATTACTTATTTTACTCTTTTTGTACATCGGCCTTTATGTGTCGATGTAGATGCATTCCCTGTTTACAGCTTTCGTGTTTATAATACAGATGCAGTTGTTTACTTGGTTAACAACCACAAGGACCTTTTTGAGCCTAGCTATGCATCCCAAATCTCTGCCTAGTTCTGCTACCCTTGATAAGTGTAAGCACAGGCCTGGGAGATGAATCATTTACAGTTTACCCATGTCCATTACAGTAATAGGTGCCAAACCAGGGATGAATTTCTGGTTTCCCATCCAATTGTCCAAGTTGCACTTGAAATGTGTTAGGGAGGAACTCTGCTTCACAGGGATGGACAGCCTGATCCATAGAAGCAGTAGTCTCTGAGATAAATACCTATCTCTCCAGCAGGTCCTATTTATATCACAGACAAGGGTTAAGCCTTTATAATGGGTAATTCTGGTACTGTTTGTTTTGTGGATATGCAGGGGGTCCATCAGAGTGGGGTCTGACAATGTCCTGTATGCTAGGCATAGATCTCCCCTCAAAAGCCTGTAGGAGACAGAATACAGGGATGGGGCCTTGAGGTGGTCTGCATAGGCCATATTACTTATGCCCTGTATTCTTTTAGTGAGAAACATCTGGGGACATTCCAGTTGTTGGATATGCCTGGTTAGGTACATACCAAGAGGGGCATTGTACTCGATAGGTCTAATGAATGCTGAATATAGTATTTAATTATAATCAGTATACTGAAACTGTAAAATTCATCATCATATCATATCCGTCTACTTACTGTTAGCTGCTTTCATAGGTTCTTTCGAGTAACATATCCAGAACATTTTTTCAGAGTAAAAAAATTAATAAAAATAGGTACTGTTTAAATAAAGTATGCACTGATGTATTAACAAATTATGAGTCAATATATGTCTCCATTTCTTGTTTATCTCTCTACCCATCCTCTCTCCTTTATTTATTTTAATTGCACATCACTTTGCATTTCTTTTCTGCCTTTCTTTTCTATTTATGTTCCTTTTCTCGCAGGTCCAGAAGTCCCAGGAGCAGCACAAGCATGTCCCTCCCAGTTCAGGAAATGTTCACTCTCTGCATGTCACAGAGTTGGGGTGGTAACATCAGTCCTGCAGGTGCCCTGGCATGGCACTGCCTGGCAAGCTGCACAGACTATGAGCTTCAGGACTTGGTTGAGGATGTGTTGGAGCAGGTAGTAGAAAGATAACTGCGGCCCATGCAGTATCTCCAACAGCAGATGCATAACTCATTTCCCTGGTTGGCTCTGACCAGCGAGCTACGCCAGACTTCCACTCCCTGAATATCAGGGTTTTTCACTGCACTGCAATCAGCAATGGAGATGTTTGAAGTCCTGCGGACTGGGGTGTTACTGGAAATAACTCCTCCTCCTCCTTCTTTCCTTCCTTAATCCCCTCTTCTACACCCTCAAACCTACTTCCTTCCCAATATACATGATTATATTAAAAAATGTTGAAAAATATGGGAGTCTATCCCAACCAAAAATACAGAAACTCTCTTCTCATACCTCCTCCAGCAAAATTCTCATGATGTGTTCCTTCTGTGTACCTCGCTTTTTTATGTCTCCAACTTTTCATTCTTTCCTATCTTACCCTTTTTAATCTTTCAAAACACAGTCAGGGTGTCCACATCAGGACACCCTTGTACAAAATATATAAAAAAACATTTACATGTTTTAACACCAGTACTATACATTGTGCAACTGTGACAATAAAGACACCCCTGGAACATATAACAGTTTTTGGAGTGTATAGACCAGCAAAGTCAAGTGCTGATGACCTAGAGGAATTCACACATATATTGCATGAAACACAGGAGGGAAGAATTATATTAGCCGGGGACTTAAATTTACCAGTAAATGACTGAAGAAATATTGATTCAACAACATTAGTAAGAAAATTATTCACAACAACTGTTCAGTAACCATTGCTTCACACTGAAAAAGAAAAAAAAAATACTACCAGGGAACAGAACATATTAGACATTGTTCGTGTTCCTTAAGAAATCACTGCTAATTCATATCAGCTTTTACTATCACTGAGGTGCATTGATCTTAGGGTTATAAATGGTAATTTGTTGCTAGATAATTCTGCCAAACTGAAATCTAAACCAATGCAGAGATGATTAATAACTGATTATATGGAAGCAAAACAGTCACTATGTAAAACTAACTGAAGTGATGCGTTCAGAGGAAAATTTGCAGAAAGAATGTGGAAAGTTTTGAAATAGAAATTGTTTGATAGCAAATAATCAAAAAATGTTTAACATCAGGATATAGGCGCACAATTTAGGAAGGGTATATTTTCATAAGAATAAGATACTTGATTAAGGTGAGAGACAAAAAATATAAGAAATGAAAAAGAGGTCAAACTGCAACTTTGAAAACTGAAATAAACAACCTGGACAAACAAATTAATCATAGTGCAATACAAGATTAAGAACAATTTGAAGAAAATGTTTATAAAGATCTTGAGCATAGTGGGAAACCATTTAATAGATGCATAAGACATGGAAGGAGTAAAGACATACAAACTGATAATTTGTTAGATTCTGAAATAGGTTCATAGGTTCATAGGTTCATAGGTTCATACTAGGCTATCTGCCCTAGGGCATTTATAAGCCTAGCCAGAGTGTGTTTGGCTTTCGCCACCCATTTTAAATTAATTTTGCTATGCCCTTTTTCGAGGTTAGTATACTGTGCCTCTGTCTAACAGTGACACAGAAGTGATACCCAGGGTAAACCTACGATCCCTCATCTACACATCAAGATTCCTCTTGAAGAGAGTCAATGAGGGACTCTGCCTAACCTGGACTGGGATTTTATTCCAGAGTGAAGAGAGCCTCTGGGTTACGAATCTGTCCCTCCAGCATGTCCTATTTATTTCAGTGCTGAGGTTCATGTCTCTCGAGCGTGTTGGATTTTCTGAGGTGCAGCATGTCCATTAATTCTGGGTTGGACATGGCTTTATACGTCAGGCACAGATCGCCTCTGAGCAGGCAGTATGCCACTGAGTAGAGCTGGAGTTTCTTTAACTGGGCAGCATATGACATCTATTTGAGCCCTTTGATCCTCTTGGTGAGGTACTTTTGGGGTCTTTCCAGTTGCTGCAGGTGTCTGGTAAGGTACATCCCAAAAGGGGCATTGTACTCAATTATGGGCCTGATGAGGGATGAGTAAAGAGGCACGATGACCTCCCCTGATCTAGATGTGAATCCCTTCATGATTAGGTGGGCTATATAAAATGTTTTTCTAACCACTTTGGCCACGTGGTTGTCAAATGAGAGATTGCTATCAACTTGGGTCCCCAGGTCCCTAATTACTTCTTCCATACTTAATGGATTACCACCTATGTGGTAATTTGTGGGCACTTTGTTTTTGCCAAAGGGGATGACTATACACTTTTTGGCGTTTAGCTTGAGGCCATGGCTCTGGCACCAGTTGTCTGTTTCTATGAGGTACTTTTGGAGGATGCTTGTGTCAGCTGGAGAGTCGATTATAGCACCCAGTTTGCAGTCATCTGTGAACTTGGTCAGCCACAGTCCTTCCGTGTTGGCCTGTACCTCCGTGAAATATATACCGAACAGGAGGGGTCCCAGGACTGAGCCTTGTGGGATGCCACTTGTAACCGGTTTGGAGTCTGACATGGCTCCAGCAATTCTAACCATGTGGGTTCTGTCCTGTAGCCAGTTTGCAACCCATCTAGTGACATAGGGGTTTATATTTAAGCTGGTGAGCTTATCTATAATGCCCGAATGGGGTATTGTATCGAAGGCTTTTGTGAGGTCCAGGTAGGCTGTGTGTACCACCTTCCCCTCGTCAATGGCCTTGGTGACTGTTTCAAAGAAATTGACCAGGTTTAAGAGGCAGGATCTGCCCTTAACAAAGCTGAACTGGGTAGGATCCAGTGTCTGTATGTCCCCAATATCTTTTTTTATGAGGTCCATGACGATCCTTTCCATAGCTTTGCAGACCAAGATAGTCAGGCTTATGGGGCGATAGTTTCTAGGATCCGTTGAGGCACCACCTTTGTGGAGAGGGACCACTGTTGCTGTACGCCACTCTTTGGGTACATATCCTGTGGTAAGGCTGAGATTGAACATTAGTTTTATGTTTGGGTTTAGCTCTTCTTGGAGTTCATGTAGGACGCAGCCCGGGACACCGTCTGGTCCCATTGATGCTGTGTCTTTTCCTTTGGAGAGGGCGGCCCTTACCTGAGCATCTGAGATGGCAGGGGGGCAGCACCCTGCTGAGATAGATATTTGCCCTTTTGGTGGGGGGGGGAGAAGTTTGCACTGAACCTGTCAGCTAGGATGTTGGCAATGTCTGTGAGTTCAGTGTATTTTTTGTCATTTTGGACTAATTCTGAGCATATCTGGGAATTCCCACCCAGGTTCCTAACATAACTAAAGAAAGCCTTGTGATTATCCTTAGTGTCCTGTGCAATTTTTCTCTCGAAGCTGGCCTTAGACGATTTTATGAGTGTCCGTAGTTTTTTGCTAACACTGATCAGAGATGCCTTCCCTTTTTGGGATTTTGCTCTATCATGTAGTAGCTTCCTCCTTCTATTGTATAGTTTGTTTATGGCTGGGGTCCACCAGACAGGATGTCTGCCTTTGGAGGATTGGGTCTTGGTTTTATCTGGGATTGCATGATCCATGCATTCCTGAAGATGTTCATAGAATGCGTTTATAAAGGATTCTGCAGTCTGGGCCATATTTTCCACAGGCCCGGGGGCTTTGACGGATTCCACCTCGGTTTTGAGGAGTGTGAAATTTGCTTTAGAGAAGTTTTTCACTGTGGTTTTCTGGGCAGGGGGTGGGGTTGGGATGTGAATATCCAGTGAGATTAGTTTATGGTCTGATCTTACCAGTGAGGGATACACTTCTGGTCTGGAGCATAGAGTCCCCATGTTGGTGATGATCAGGTCCAGTATGTTTTCCCCTCTTGTGGGAGTGGTAACAAGTTGTTCCATAGCATTTGAGTTTATAAATTCTAGGAACCTTTGAGCTAGGGTGTTGGAGCTAGAGTAATGCTCCCAGTCTATGTTTGGGTAGTTGAAGTCGCCCAATATAATGGTGTTTGGAGAGACCTTCATATTTTCCAGTGTTCTCAGGTAGGCCGAGTGGGGTTCCTGGGTTTGGGAGGGTGGTCTGTAGCAGGCTATAAACTGGAAAGCAGTTTTCCCACTGTTAGTTGCACATGGATAGTCTCTGATGCTTAGTGCTGTGCCACCAACCTGGAGGTGTGGGTATCTTTGACGAATATTGATACTCCCCCTCCTTTTCTGGTTCGGTCCAAGTTTTGGGGCAGAAAAGCATGGTATGAGGTATAACCTGGTAGTGCTGGGGTGCTCTCGGGAGCCTTGAATCAGGTTTCTGTTACTGCACAGATATCGATGTTCTCCATGCTAAGGAGAGTTTTGAGTGCATGCATCTTGAGGTTTAGACTTCTGGTGTTGAGTAGCATTACTCTTAGTTTCTTATCCCTTGTGATACCTATGGAGGTGGGTTTGTCTTTTGAGCCTTGCCTAAAAAAGGCACTATGGGGGTAGCAAGACCCTTTGCCAATATCTGAAAGCCCAGGGGTGACAGGGGCAAGCCGTCCCTAGTGAAGCATCGTGGCTTGTCGAGCATGTCATCTCAGGCTGACAGGCATTGGATCCCCTTTGAATGACACCAATACTTAAGCCAATTGTTGAAATTGATCATCTTGTCTTCATATTGTGGCATCATTCTTGGTGAGGGTAAGATGCTACTCAAGGTCAGGGTCATACCGGCCTGGGCCACATGCTCAGAGAACTCCTCTATTTCTCTTTTCATGTAGTCCAGGGAGGTACGTCTCAGGTCATTCACACCAGCATGGACAATGACTGAGTCAAATTTGTACTTGCCTTGGAGTGACCTGAGTGCTTGTGTTATGTGGCGGATCCTAGCGCCCGACAGGCAGCTCACAGTGACCTTCTCCTTGTTCAGCCTGGTGAGCGGGACGTCAGTGTGCCTGACGATAGAGTCACCTATTACAAGTGTATCAGGTGTGTTGTTTAGCCTTAAGGGCTGTGACTGTTCGGCACACTGGCTTTGTGAGCTATGTGTTGCACGTGTTTTGTTTTGGGATAGCGGTTGCTTGGGTGTCTGCTTTGGAGGTCTCTGCTGCTTAGGCAGATTTTATTTAGAGCCTCCGAGTATGTTTTGTGTGTTTATGTGTTTGATTTGCTGTCATGGTAGGTCTATGTGAGACTGGAATTGTAGTGAGTGTGGTTTCCTTCTCCTCCTGACAGGTTTCACCAGTACTGAGTTGAGAGAGCTTAGCCTCCAGTTTGGCTATATGGTTGCATCTCTCACATGTGTTGGAATTTGTTGGGAGGAAGAGAGGGTTGTCTGTGTACATGAGGCAGTTGTAGCATTGCCTCAAGATTCCCAGATTCACCAGTAGACCGGAGAGGAGATTGACAACTGACCTTTGGACATGCTAGAATAGTATTGAGAATTCCTTTATAATTGAAAAAAAAGGGCCAATGGGGAACAAGGTACTCAAGGGGAGTTTGTGAGGGTGTAGTGCTTTTAACTTTTTAGTGCTGACTTATATAATTGCTTTACTGAGCAAGTGCCAGGTAACTTAAATGCAATGTGTTACAGGTAACTTAAATGCAAAAATGACAAACAGTAACTTTCTTTCAAGTGAAACAAGGAAATAAGTACAGTAAGCAATGCAGATGTCACTAGGGATCCACAGAAGCGCTGAAAAGCCACGTTTTAGGAGGAATTAGTGTTTCAGGGAAATAACAAGCATACAAACAAAGCTAGATTCAGCAGGCCTGGATCTAGTCTATGCTACAGCAAACAAGGTGTACCAATTTCAGTAAGAAACAGTTCAAATATGCAGGCACTATAAACCTTTAACCAGAAATTCCCAGCTCAGAAGGGCAGAGTCCAGCCTCTCCTCCCACAAGAGTGCAGACCACGAACCTTCTTATTGTAAAATAACTGGCCTGAAGCCCAAGTGCTTAAACCAGAACTAATACACTTTTAGAATAACAGACACTGAGCCCTCAATCAGCAGTTCCCAACTTAGAAGGATGTAAGCTACCTGTCCTGCCACCACAGTGCAGGCCACAAACCTTCCTAATGTAAAACAACTGGTCTGAGCCCAAGTGCTTACTCATATACAACAAAAGTATAAGTATATTTAAAAAATCTTATGAAAATAGTTTGGCTCCACATAGGGGGTGATAAGTTGTCTTAGTGGCATCCGGGTGACCTCAGATACTGAAATCAAATTAGATTATATTGAAAAATGGGATCCAAACAACACTCAGGGAGGAGACAGAATTAGTAATAGTGACCTGAGAACACTTCATCAAGAGCTTACAGTGCCATTATATTTGCTATTTACTAGGTCATATAAATATAGGGATATTCCTCGAGATTGGAGACATGCACCTATTAAACCTGTCTTTAAGGAAAGGGGAATTGGACAAACCCTTAAGTCTACTTTCATGTTTTGTAAAATAATGCAGAATGTATTATTGGATAAGTTATCATCAGAATTGGAAAGGTTGGGACCTGAAACCATATATCAGCATACATATGTTCAAAATAGATCTATTCCCACCTGTAACACCATGTTCTATAACAATATAATAACAGCTATGAATTAAAAATCGTGCTGTGATATAATTTATATAGATTTAACTTCGCATTTGGCAGGCTCACACACAAAACACTGATCAATGAATTAGAACAACTAGGTATTGATTCATAGGTTCATAGGTTCATAGGTAGGTACTAGGCTATCGGCCCAAGGGCCTATGTAAGCCTAGCCAACAAGGTTCCCTGGCTTACGCCACCCAAGAAAGTTATTTTCCTGTGCCACTGACGAGCAGAGACACAGAAGTGATCCCCGGGGTGTATTTCCTATTTCACATCCACTCATCAAGATTTTTCTTGAAGAATGCTAATGAAAAACTTTGCTTGTAAAGAGTAATTTGTTGCTCGATAATTCTGCCAAACTGATGTCTTCTTGATAAGATGGATAGCTGCATGTCTTACAAATAGGACATGGCAAGTATCATATAGCAAGCAATTAGACAGGTGAAATCCTTGGTTAGAGTCAGGGTGTCCCACAGAGCTCTGTTCTAGGCTCACACTTGTTTAGATTGGACCTTTCATATCTATCTTTTTCATCTGAGGTGTTCTACAGTCTGTATGCAGATGAGTTGAAATTGGGTAAACCAAATACATGTTTTACAGATAGGGCACTTTTGCAAAAAAAACTTGACTAAATTGACTAGTCAGGCACAGGAGAATAATATGTAGATAAATACATCAAAACTAAGCATATGAGATTTGGGAGATATATATTGAAAGGTAAATATTTAAGATAGCACACAGTCATTGAAACTGTAGATTCATTTAGAGACCTTGGTATATGGGTAGATCCAGCTTTGAGTTTTTCTAATCATATCACCCAATTGGATAATGATAGTTATAGAACTATAGGCTGTGTAAAAGGATTATCTAAAGTTTAGGAAATCAGAAATGAAGTCATTGTTTCTTAGTTACATTACACCCAAACAGGAATGTGGAGCAGCAATATAGAAAACTTATAAGAAAACAAGCAGGAGTAAACTGGAAAGATTACAGCAGAAATATACGAAAGGCAACCATGGATGTCAAAATTTAAGTTTTTTATGAAAAACTAAAGAATCTGAGCTTGTTCAGTGTCTCATATAGATATTTAAAAGGACATCATATTCAGGTAGGGCATTTAGAGACAACTACCTCTGGGAATATGTGAGGTTATCAAAAAGTAGTAGAGAAACATCAGACACCCTATGTACAAGATTCTATAGGAACCTATGCCAAGATTCTATAGGAATAAGAAGTGTATTCATTGTTTTTTTCTGAGACAGCAGTGGATGCATGGACTAGACTACTAAATTACATTACAGCAAGCACTAGTTTAGATATTTAAGAGCAGCCTGGATGCTTATGTGAACAACTGTTCTGGTATATTGGCAAACTAGAAGGGCATTAATGCCCATGTTTGAAATATTTCTATGTATGTATGTATGAATGTATTTAATGGATAACATTGCAGAGGTAAGATTCCTGCAATCATAACTGAATATGTATACTTTACACTCTAGAACATGGCACCTTTACACTTTCTCCTTTATGCAAACAAACTAGCATTTACAGATGATTATGATAAGTAAAGTGAGTTTAGTGGTGTAGGGGTTAGCATTGTCTCCTCACAGCAAGATGGTAGATTCTCATCTGGAGTGCTTTCTTTGCAGTCTGCATGCCCTCTATGTGTTTAGATTGTTTTTTCCAAGTGCTTCAGTTGCCTCACACTCCAAAGATATGCAGTAGGTGGATTTGATACTTTAAACTGGTCATAGATGCTAGTGCATGTATGGGTTATCTGAGTTAGGACTAACAAACTTGTCCCTTAAAAGGGAAAGAATTTATTATGGAAACAGAAAGAAGAATTGTAGTCTTTTGTTGTTGTCCCTGTGACCCAGTTGATGGCAAAATACGCTGTAGAGACATATGATAAGATTTTTCATAAAATCACATGTATCAATTAATTACACATTAGTTAGGTTTATTTCAAGTAATGATACTGCTATTTTTAACTTACGGAGAGTGTTTGGGTGCCTTTTTTATTATCTGCCTTATTATAATGATTGAGCAACATTTCAATGTTACTAATTGAGCAGCTTTTTCTTATAAAAACCCAAAGGTCGGTGGGAGTGACAGCTCTGCTATTAAAACCACAAGAGCTGCATTTTACAACCTTACTATCTGTTCTTTGCAACATGCAAACCTAAATTGCTTATTTCACAGTTCAGCTATCATCACTTTTTAGAACAAACAGTAAAATAAACATAATAACAAACAACGTGTGTGTTCTAAAACAAATTCTTCAGAATTAAAAGTAAAATTATGGCATAAAGGAATTTACTCATAGATATTACACTTCTCACAGAATCCTCAGAGGAGCATTGGAAAAAAAGAGAAATGATTTAGCGAGCTGGATTCGTACAAATGTCCCCTTCCTTCTGCATAAAATGGTAGCATATCAGCTGTTTTAAATGCAGAAACAAGAGATATATGATTTGTAGAAAAAAATAAATAGATATATATATATATATAATTTGATAACCAAGGTAGAAAACTGAACAAGATAGATCACATGTTTCATCTAGTTCATAGGTTAGTACTAAGCTAACTGCTCTTGTGAGCCATTTTAAGCCTAGCCAGTTATCCCCTGTGAGATTCAAACACTGTACCTTTGGTTTGTAAGGCAAACACCTTAACCATTAACCACCCCTCCACCCCCCTCCCCTTGAGGATGCACAGAATCAGGTTATATGCACAGAATCTTGTTCTAAGTCTAGACAGAAGTATAACATACTTTTAACAGATGTGTAACCAAAATTTCAATTAATTTATATATTGTTTATAATGTATAAAGACTACAGTTATAGGTACGTCGAGCAAAATATCTCTTAAATTAAGAATTTGCTTACCCTGCATGTATGTCAATGTGTGCTTTGTCTCCTAAGCCTCATGTCAGTGCTATTACTTAAACTAAATTGACAGATGTATGTCTTCAGATTTACTTTATTAAGCTCATCATAATCAATTTCTACAGCTGTATTCTTTCAAGATGTATAATTTGTAAATAAATGTGCAACTGTTGGCATTCATTTTTAATCTCTATACTCTTCCCTTTTAGGCCCAGGTTTTGGCATTGATCCAGTAAATTTACCTTGCCATCAAAGAGCAAATAAAAAAAAAAATAAAATAAATAGTGCTCAATGTTCACTGCTACACAGATAGAAGTGAATGACACACTTATCATGAGCAGTTTCTATGGTTCAGGCTGTTCTGTGGTGCACTAAGAGACAATAAGCTATGTCACAGATGAGGAATTTAGTGCCATGGAGCAGAGCAGCATACACAACAGACAGACCAGAAAAATGGCACAGCTAAGGCAGGCTTAATGTTCATTTTCTATATTATGGATTTTATGACTGGCCTCCTACATTGTATCCCTAGTGTGTATGACAAGGGCAGATTGCATGCATTTATATAGATTACATATGCATACTTGTGAAGTTTGCATTACCCTTTTGAGGCACAAAACAAGGGTAGTTTATATTGCCAGTATGTACACAGGACAATAGCTACCTAGGTATGTATCATTAGATTTACATTGTGCAACACAGCAGCAGACTGTGTGCTACAGGCAACAATGATCCACAAACCATCTACATATACACTAGACAAAGCAATGGTGCACAGCTGCAGTCTGTGCTGGTACTTACAACAAGGTAATTGGCATCTGAGCAGGGAAACATAGGTTTTAAGATTAGTACTAGGCTACCTGTCCTTGTGGGCCATTTTAAACCTAACCTATTACCCCATGTAAGAATCACACCATGCACCTTGTGTCTATAAAGTAAGCACCACAACCATTATGCCAACCTCCCACCATATAACTATACCCAACCATGTCAAGGATGTCCTTTGCTTCCTTGGCAAAAATATGTGCCAGAAAATACTCAAAGTGTTATGCAATCATTCTAGATTCTTAGTGCGCATCCATTGCTGATAATCCTAAGCAGTTGTGAACAGGGCAGCTGGATAAGGGGGTAACAGCTGCTGCAGGTGATGCAGTGGCAGTTTATACTGAAGGGTTTGTTTCATGTACGCCTGGTATAAGAATTATTGTCTATAACATCTGTCACTGGTAATGCTGTGACATATTATTCTACTGTAGAAATGACTTCCACATTACTATGGTATGTTTTATCGGGTCTTTATCCGTTTGGCAAATGCTTAATTGAGCAAATCACTAATTATCATGCCCACTTCAGTGAAAACTCTAAACAAATGATAATTTCAGTGAAAAATGTCCTACGGAAAGGACGTGATTGAACTTCATCGGGGATTTGCCCATTTATCCACTGTACTGTGATCTCAGAGTTGCTACATTCAGTTAAGTGGGGGGGGGGGTGAAACCCTCCACTTTGCAGGGCTTTAAATTTTGTTGTATTTGTTCCAGTCAGTAGCTGGCCTACTAGGTTTTTCCCTGGGAAATGTTTGGCTGGAACAGTCATTCGCTTAACTGAGCTGTCACTGATTTGAGTTTGATGATTAGCAATTTGCTCAATTAATCTTTCGACAAAGTAATATAGATCCATTTTATCAAGGGTTGCCATACTGAGGCCCGATGATATGAGTTGGAATCAATCAATGTCCTGAAATTACTAGGTTGTATAAACCTTATGTTATGATGGAAGGAGATGTAATATTATTATGAGACTGTGCATTAGGTATTAATTAAAACAGAAAGCAGATTATAAAACAGAGATTGAATAGTAGCACATGAAAACAGAGACCATATATATAAAAGAGATGCTCTGTGTAAAAAACTGCATCATTCCATGTAAGAGACATCACTCACTGTATCCTGTTAGTCAATGTAAACAAACCTTAGGGTTAGACAGTGTTGGCATTGGCTATAAACATGGAACCTTTGAGCCAATTCACTGAATCCTACTCACATTACTGGATCTTAGTGAAAGGTGACCCAATCAAACCTGAGGTTCAGGATTCATGTATGATATGCAGAGTGTCACTCATTCAAAACTATTAACCTATATTTGCATCTCAGTTTTAATTATTTTTTTTTTTTGTGTACTAACAGATTTAGTCCTACTAAGGTTGGCCAGCTTTCAAGGGAGACCTGAGATGGAGTTCATAATGAGTAGGAGTTGTCTGTTGAGGACACAAGGACATTTTTTCTTTACCTTTTTCAGTTCCAGAAGGGAATGTGAATGCTAAGACTGCTGTAGGACAGAATTTTTGTGCTGCAAATGTTTTGTTTGTTTTGTTTCTACAAAAATAACTGAATTAAATAATACAAAGACATGCATGCATTGCAAGGTATTTGTTGATGACGAAAGATAAAGTTAACTTTGAAAGAAAAGGGGAAACCAATGACCACATGTATTTTGTTATTGTGGAGTGAAGTGCATCAGTACCAAGTGGACATCTCAGAATCATTGTGGGAGAGCCTTCAAATGGACAAAGAGAAGTAGTAAATGTCCATTGTGAATGGAATGCAAACATGTAAGGGTAGGGTAGTTGTACTTGGTATATTGTTGTGCCTTTTGGCTTTTCCCAGTTAGGGGTCGCCACAGCAGAACCCCAGTCCGCTAATGATCAGTAGTTGATTTTTACGTGCTGAGTTACCAGCCCTGATGCACGACCTGTAACGAAGGTATGCCCATTCACACATGTCTCCATGCAGAAGACGCTGTAGCTGAGAATCAAACCGGACAGTGTCTTACTGTGAGGCGACAACGTTACCACAACACCACCACCGCGGGTACTTGTACCATGGTATATAATGTGTTTAAATAAATATAAAGACAAGAAATAGGAACAGGTATAAAATACCTTTTTCTCTTTTTCAAATGCTTTAGTCTTTAGATGATAGAGTGTGAAACAAACAAGTGATTTACAGGGAAAAAAATGACAAAATAAAAAAATATGTGGACTTTATTCCATCATCCTGATAACTCCTAACACCTTGATCACAATGTCTTCTAGGGAGTACAGACACCATTTCAACAATGACACTTTCAAATAAAATCAATTAAAAATCAATGAAACAATCAGCCACTTGCAGTGGCTCAACAATGTTAGACTGGATATCATTAGACAGTCATCCTACAGGTTGTAGATGGACTAAGGTTTTGGTTTATTCAAGCTGTACTGTAGATATCCAGCCAGCCATCCAGTCATTCTCAGCCTTTTTTTCTCATTTTACACGTGGGGTCGGAGTGTTAATTCCACAGTGAGAATCATCTTGATCTAAGGTTTACACCAGTGGGTATATCACATGCTATTTACAAAAGATCTCAAAATATTTGTGCATCCCTAACCACCCAAACCTGTCTGACATTTAAAATGGTGGTCTTCATTTTCACCCATGTCTCACTATGTTAACTGTTTTGTCTTCATATTTATGCGTGTAAGGTATACAAAGGAATCTATCACTTTCCTTTTTAATTTTCAGAGTAATATATCGTGGTCCTGTAATACAGTCTTGTGCTCTGAAATACTTGTTTTCAAGGGTAAAGATCTTGTTTTCATGCTCTTTACTAAGTATCATCTTCCTTTCCATCTATTGAAATCATTTGCTTTTAATTAGGCACTACTTATGAATTCCCTTTAATATTCTTATGTATACAAACAGTCTGGCTGATCTGGCTTACATTTATTATTTTTTCTCCACTTTCTGCTTAATTCTTTATGGCTTACCCCAGTACCCCTGTCCATTGACAGTTCTACCAGCCACTCTTACATTCTTTTAATTATCTCCTTTCTAATGATGGGAGTCAGTGTGGAACCTAATGGTTTACTGCGGGGGGGGGGGGGGTTCATGCCATTGCTGCCTCCATTGAGGAGATTTTGTTAATTTGTTATTTATCCCTTGATTTCTCTCATCCCTAGCATTCACCTGTTATGTAAAAGGGCTACTACTTTCTGTGGACCAGAACTCCCCACAGGGAATCCCTACATGAATGTCCTCTCCCATGGGATTGGTATGCCCATCTTTCTCTGCCAGCACCTCAAATGCCTGAGCTGCCTAAATTGGGGTCACCATAGTTAGTGCTGTACCTCTCTATGTCATAGTGTTGGCTGCCTTACTTTTATCTTGAGACTCATATGTTTCAATTCTAGTCATGGACTTTTAATTTATTTATGGAATCAAACTCAGACTTAAACTTGTTTTAATATTAAAAAAAAAACAACTTTTGAATTGTTCTCAACAAAGAATGTCATTATATTCTGAATTTTGAAATTCCGCTACTTCCTAGTAGTTGCACATGATGTCACTGACTGACCAGCAAACACACTGCCAGAATCGATAGTCATTGTTTATGGGATTCATCTTCTGGTCTGTGAGCTTCCAGGTCTGTTCTTATTTCAGCCAATGGATTATTACAGCACTAATCTTCGACCTATATACGTATATCCACAGAGCCCATTCTGTTGTATATTGTCTTTCTTGAGGAAAAGTAGAACTAGCAACAAAGATATTAATGGTTTCTTTATAATGCTTATAATTTTACAGGTTTAACCTGCAGAATCATATATGATTACTGTATGCATTTACCCCCATTTAGAGTTTATTGAAAAGCCCACCATAGGTTATGGTATTACTGCCACTTGGGCCTTTGGCATGCATCTGTAATTTATATCAGAAAATGTCCACAATGGGGATATGTACATCATTCATAGAAGAGACTATAATGCCCAGTAATGTACTAGTGGTCTAAAAGAATTTTGCACCAGCTAACTGCCATACATGTAACATAGCAGGATGACATTGTGGTGCCCAAAGTTTTATAGAGATAGAACGTGAAAGTGCATGGTCACTGCAAATACTCCCACTATACAAATCAGGAGGCTATGGGCCACACGGCATTGTAACACTTGATGGCGGCCTGACTAGCTACATACCTTATAGCCACACATCCTGCAGGACACTCACACACAAAGCAGTGTGAGAACCACAAACAAAGTGGCCATCAGTAGGGTCAGGAACATGCTCTATTTGCATTCAGTTTAATACATTTTTACAGTCAGCCTGTACCCAAACTTAGAAAGCATTCAAAACAGTATATACTACAAAGAGTTATTATAACATATTAAGAACAAACAATTTTGGAGTCTGGCTGTTGCAGACTGGGAGGGGTTGCCCATTTTATATATAGGGCTAACCACCTGGCAGTGTAAGGCATGGCTCAAGATGACTGCCACTGTTGAAGTGACACCCCAACCCCATGTTCAAAAATGGAAAAATGGGTTGAGGGTGTATATATATATATATATATATATATATATATATATATGGATTCAATATAGAATACCGAAATCCCGAAGTTGGAGCTTCTGGTGTTGGGGTGAGTGAATGGATGGGTGTAAGTTTAGGTAAGTACGCATGAGTATGTTGGTTAGGGGCTTTTGTGTATGTTAGTGTGTGTTTTGGCTGTGATGTGTATGTGCAAGGGGCTGTGAAATGTGTGGGTGTGAGTTACATTTGTGTGTGTGATTGTGCGATCTAGGAGTTAGTATATATAAGATGGGGGGTGGGGGGTACCAGGGGGCTTTCTCCCCCTACTTGTCTGTAGTATAGGATTGCATGTTTGATTGTGGGGGAACATTGTGTGTATGTGTATGTGTGTGGTGCATTTGTAGTGTAGGTTCGCAGTTTTAAGTTTCGTAGTTATGGGGTTTTGGGATTTTAAGCTTTCGGCTATAGAATATCGAAATACTTAAATTCAGGATTTCAGTATTTCGGGATTCTGTAGTGAACCCATACACACACACACACACACACACACACACACACACACACACACACACACACACATATATACACATATATACACACACACACACATATATATATATATATATATATATATATATATATATATATATATATATATATATATATATATATATATATATATGGCAATATATACATTGGCAACATATTGGAAATTATTCCCTGGCATGTTTACTGCCATCTGGATGTTGTTGGCCCACTGTATCTGCTAGATGGCTTTGCAAGTGCAACATTAGTGCATGTGGTTAGTAAAGCCAATAGCAAAAAGAATGCAGATGGGTCCAATAATATTGGCCCTGGTATTGTGGTCGTATGGTAGACTGCATAGTTCTGACTTTATTTTGTGTTAGTAAACTCCCAGTATCTCAGGCAAATGCTGTATATCATGCCATATTGCCACCATGACATGCTCGACCCCCCCACCTATATATGGTCATACCCAGAGTTTGTCCAACTAGACTAATGTCTGCAGAACTAGGTAGACTTCCCTTTGCCATAACTTTCCAGTGTCCCTGATTTTATCTCATATGTTTGCTCTCTCTCTCTCTCTCTCTCTCTCTCCTAAATGTTCTGATCTTCTAGTAAGTTACTGTGGATTACAGAATATCAGTAATGCCAGACATAATAACTGCATAATTATTATCGTTTAGAAAATGCATGTTGATTCAAAATATGATGTCTCTTCAATTTATCTTTGAATTAAAGTAAAATTTAAAATCTGGTTTGGGGCCTTATCTACAAATATGTTTGGATTCCTGCCTGATTATTTAGTGAGGAAGTTGACAGCTATGGTAGGCGCACACCCACATGAATCAAAAGGTACACAGAGTCACTCTTCACAGATGACATTGCCAAAACTGTAAGGGACCAGCACAGTTGTGGCAAGGCAGACATATCTGAAATGTACTGCCCCCAACTCACAACCAGATACAGCAGTCAAATACAAAAGGACAAAACTAGCATTAATCACTGACATAGCTACACCCCACGATTATATTGTCTTAAGTACTAAGAGTCACAAAGGCATATAAAACATGAGGATTTGCAAGCAGAAATTAGAGCAATGTGGGATAAAGAGTGCCAGACAGTTCCATTAGCAGTAGGTGCAGCAGACCTAATAAAAAATAATTCCCAAGCACATTTAAATATGCTGCCGATAAGTGTATCTCCATGTGAGCTACAAAAGGAGACAGGTCTGGGAGGTTAGTGGATGCTGGGAGGAGCATCACTATCATACACCAAAGAAGAAGCAATAGTAATTTCAAGAATTTTAATTATACCCTGATTCAGGAATTGAGTTAATTCCTATTATAATATTAGAAACCAAAAGAATTTGGAGAAATTAAAAGAAAAATACTAGTGTTTCTGTGACTAATGACGCTGGCTTATGGGACGTGTGATGTACCATAAGCAATGTAGTCAGGTAACAGATTTACTGTGGTGTATCTATAGCAATGCTACTTCAAAACAGTGCACCACTGGCCAGGTGTAAGGATTTTGCAGCCTCTACATCCCTGGGCCACTATGCAGAGCTATCAATATGCAGACTCTATGTGCAGTCCTGTTTTGCTAGTGGTATACATGACATGGCACCATACAGAGTGTGGCTTCTGCATCTTAAGTGCATGTTTACAGGAGGCACTATGAACTGCTCACAGCAGTCACCACCAGGTATAGTAATTGCACTAATGCAGTAATGAACTAACCAGACTGTATCATTTAATGCATAACTACACCCAGTCATTGCAGTGATGCACTAATGAACTACTCAGACTGTGTCAATTAATGCATAACTACACCCAGTCATTGCAGTCATGCACTAATGAACTACTCAGACTGTGTCAATTAATGCATAACTACACCCAGTCATTGCAGTCATGCACTAATGCACTACTCAGACTGCGTCAATTAGTGAATAACTACACCAGTCATTGCAATGATGCACAAATGAACACCTCAGGCTGTGGCAAATAATGCATAACTACACCCAGTGATTGCAGTAATGCATTAATTAACTAATCAGGTTGTGTGAATTAATACATGACTACGCCTAATCATTGCATGCCTTGGTGTGGCAACTGTCCACTCTTGCCCAGTCATAGGTTCACTCTCCTCCATAGTTGCATGGTTACTCTCTACATTAACCAATGTGTCTCTAGTGATCCATCAGGCTGCACAAACCCACCCCTCAAATATGCATCTCCACAGTTGTTGCCATGCACATATCCCTGTTACCTCAGAAAACAAGTGTGTGTACCATGTCAGAATGGATATCTACCACACCTGTGCATGTGCATGATAGGGGGCAGGCAACATTGGCTGGGACATCATCCTCTTTTGGTGGTTGGCTAGAGGCTCACAGATTACTACTTCACATTGAAGAGATTGAGATCTAGGCCACTGCACGCCTCTGAGTCATGTAGTAGCGTGCACCATGTTCGCAGTTTGAGAAATGATGAACCTTGCTAACAGCTACACATACTTTGCATATTAGACCAATGCAGCCTTAATGTGGACATTAATATTTTACTTCCAGGTGTCCTCAATGACCTTTGCCCAAAGACCTGACAAACTATTGCATCCTGTACCAGCTGTACTTGTTTGTGAGCCAATTATGCATCTTGTGGTTGGTTAGAAGAGTCTGGGGTCCGTGATTAATTCTTGGGCACCATGTCACTGTCCTCCAGCCATGTCTCCAGGCACCCCAGCATCATATTTTACAGAGTGCTGCAAAAAATGACCCTACAATATACCATTGCAGGGATGCTATCAGATATGTCCAGACAGCAAAACACATCTTCAGTTGACCGAGGACACATGTCAAATCCACAATGATAGGCACAAATTTGACTACTACATAAAAACTAGTATGCAGGTGTTAATACTGAATGAGTCTACAATGAAAAAAGAGTTCTGTAAAAATGGATAAATTCATCTCATCGTATATATTATTTATGCTTTTTATTTTTCCTGTGTGAAACTCAGTATATGTCTTTTTCTGTATGACTAAACCGTGACAGGCTGATTTGTACAGCATCTCAGACAGGTAATGTTTTTAATGACATGAATTTCATTCTTAATATATTTGGTTATGTCTGATAATGACAAAAGCACTTTTACCAAAATGTTGCTTATTAGCTTAAATTTCTGTTTAGATTCTATACCAAGGAAAAAGGAGCAATATGTTCAGATCCCAGTGCAAAGTGGGTAAAAAAAAAAGTCAAAGAACTTAGCCAGGTATGTTTTTAATTTTTTTTTTGTAGACTGCTTCAATCTTTTTGACTTTGCTTTGTTGTGTTTTTTATGTTAACACCATAAATGTATTTTCCTAATGAAGAAACTTTATGTTATACAATGTTTTTTTCCCCGAAGCTATGCCACAAGCTCGCATTATGACTAGAAATGCCCCAAACCTTATGAATTGTAATAAAGCAGCATACATTGCCATGTGCCTGTTCTTCTAATGCTGATATCACTCTTAATTAAGCCGTGTAGAAAATGTAATTACAACAACTGTGTTTCTTCTTAGCAGCTTAACATCAATCAGTCTCTTACTCATGCATTCACTTCGGCTAATGTGATTTATCAACATTTCTTCAAAAGTTTGATTTAGAAAAATGGATAAAATGTTTAATGAGTGAAGCAATTAGCAAAGGTTGGTAAAGAAATGTAATACCCATTTTGCAATGGTGTGCAGAATCCATGAAGAAAATAAAATAAACAAAATAGGATATTATAAATAAAGAGTAAGTCATTACTGAAGATAGAATTAAAATATGCATATGATAATATTATTTTATAAAGACAAAATGAATATGACAGGTGGATGTAAATTAACACAGGTTGAAAATTAATGTCAGAACAAACCTTAATGCAGGCAAAACACAAACTGTGCAAATGACCACTTGACCATCATAGCATTGTATCATTCATGCTACTATGAGCAGCTACTACTGAAGAAAAAGATTCCCACTATGTACATTTTAACGTGGATAGTGCATGGAGCATGGTGGGGACTTGCATAAGGAGACAAGAGAGACATAAATAGGACATTTTGCAATTTGAAAGTTGGAAAGAGTTATGCATGAACAAGTGGTGAGTGTTGACATACAATGGTAAGTAAGATAGATGAACATGGCACAAGTAAAGCACTCACATCCTAAAGACCAAACCATTAAGACAGACTACCGGGGGTTATTTGGTGATGTTTGAAAAAGTGATTAGAAATAAGCTTATAAAAGATTCAAATATGATGCTGCTCTCATAGTAAAAAGAGGAAAGATGTTAAGGAGCACAATTTGAATCTGATATGTTGATTAGATAAAGTGAAAATTAAACTATACTGCTCTGTTCATTGACAGGTGAAAAGATGATATGCCAGTTGCATGATATGGTAGTCATTCAAAAAAGGATATGAAAAAGTATACAAAATAAGCATAGATATCATTCCAGAAAAAAAATGGTTTGCAGAACTAAACACCATGCAGCAGACGGAATTATGGACAAAGTGCAGTAAAGTGAACTAGTGTGTGTGTGTGTGTGTGTGTGTGTGTGTGTGTGTGTGTGTGTGTGTGTGTATGTGTGTGTGTGTGTGTTTGTGTGTGTGTGTGTGTATGTATGTATGTGTGCGTGTGTGCACAGGTGTGTGTCCATGTGTGTTTCTCCAGTGATTCAAGCTAGCAGCATTAAAATAAACTAGTTTGTGTGTGTAAACTCTTCAATAAATAGATAAATAAATAGAACCCATTTATTTGTTAATTGCTTTGTACTGGCTATAAACTAATTGCTCTCAGTCATAATTTAAGCTGAGGTGGCCCCACCTATCACAATGAACACAAAGAAAATGTTCTTATAATCTTCTCTAACCCAACAACAGTCAATCCCCAACCATGGTGATTTAATTTTTGCTGCCATAAGTGTTAAAAACATAAGAAATAAAACTGCTGAACTTCATGCCTGTATTACCCAATATTAGCCTGACATTCTCATTGTAATTGAAACTTGGCTTAAACCCAGCATAACCAAATGCAGAGGTATATTGTCTGGCTATAATATCATCTGTAATGACCATATAAAGAGGAAAGGTGGAGGAATTGATTTAATATTTCCCCAGCAGCAACCACTTTTTCCCTTACAGCAAACCAGTACCAGCATTCAGTTCAGCAGAGCTTCTTATTGTTTTCCTCAAAATAATCAGTTATAAACAAATATGTATTACTGTCCTTTACATCCCTCCTGGTGACAATACAGCTATACTGGAATATATCCTACATTATATATTCATAAGAATTCTGCAAGAAAAAATACTACTAGGTGTGTGAATGCCAATTGGCTGGGCATAAGCTGTAACTTCTCTATATCCAGCATGAACTTATAAGGTTTCACACAACCAATAAATAGCAATACACATTAGCAAGAAACCAAATTCCATATTAGACTGGATGCCAGTATCACACACTAATAAATATACCACCACAGGTACAATGTCAGACTCTCTCAGTGCTCATCTCCCACTGTATATTACAGACATCTCACACAGTCAGTTAAACAGCATATTTATAAAACAACTCACAGCCTTTCCAAGTTTAACTCAAAAATGTTCATTGCTACACTATCATCTAGTATTGGTAATGTCCTAAAATTCCTCCCATTTGACAATGCTGTAAATGAATTTAATACAATTTGTCTAAATATTGTAAACAGTATTGCACCTCCAATTAGGAAGAGAGTAAAAACATATAATGCAATTTAGATATCTAAAAAGAGTAGAATGCTAATGCAGAATAGAGAAAAAGCAAGGAAGGAATGGCAAAAATTTAAAGCACCTCAATGTCTTGAAAACTTTAGAATGCTTTACAATCATACTGAAGAGCAAATAAATGAAGACAAAAGAACTATACTATAATAACTTTCAGATTAATACTAAATAAAACCCTAAACATTTTGGACATTCATTAAAGAAATCTTAAATCCCTGCCAAAAAATCATCCCAAACCCCTCTCCTGATAACTCACCACTCAAAACTGCAATACATACAGTTCAACTCTTATTTTGTAGCAAGTATGGCATCTCTAACCAAGGATTCCACAAGATCTAATCCCAACACTGTCCCGCAGCCACATATCAGCACATCCACCTTCACCTTCAAACCTGTGCCCACATCCTATATAAAACTACTCTTAAATAAACTTAAACTGTGCTCTTCTTCAGCTGATGACCTTCCAAGTGAGTACCTAAAAATAGCAGCTAATAGCATTCCCTATCCTCTCTCAATTCTTATAACTAGATCAGTGTAGGAAATCCCATGCTCCCTCTCTCTGGAAAAATTCACACATTATCCCTCTGCACAAAGAAGGAAATTCAACAGATAGTAATAACGTTTGACCTATAAAACTGTTATCTCCCCTCGCTAAAATACTTAAGAAATGTATTCAAAAACAATTGCTAGACTATCTACTGCAGGATGAACTCCTATCCCCTACAACATGGCTTCTGTCCTTCCCACAATAGTAGCACTGCTTTTCTAACTTATAAAGATATTGTCAGTAAAGCTATAGATAATGGCAAACTACTCTCTTCCTTATTTCTAGACTTGTCTAAAGCCTTTGACAGTTTGTCAAAGCAAACTTCTACTTTAAATTTCCTCACTAGGTGTCTCTCAGCCCACATTTCTGTGGTTCAAAACCTACCTGTCCAATAGATATCAGTCAGTAAAATGGCAGTCCATGCTCTCTCCTTACCTCCCGGTCAACAACAGTGTACCACATGGCTCTATCCTTTATCCCCTCCTCTTTAACATTTTCACCAACTCCCTCTAAGCATCCACACAACAGGCCACCATAATAAAATATGCAGATGATACTACTCTCATTTGCACATCTGACAACATGGTACACCTCCAAAAAATGACACAGCAAGCTTTAACAGCCACTGAAACATACCTTTTTAACTCACAACTCCTGCTCAACCCAGAAAGGGCCAAAGTACTACTTTTTTTCTACAAATCCTTACATTTGATTTGCATATACAAAACTGCATAAGAAAAACTCATCAAAAACTAGGGATACTTTACAGAATCAAGTGCTTTTCCACCAGCGCAACTAAAGCTAGACTTGACACTTATCTCCTCATCATTTGTCTTTATGGCCCTTCCATCTTTACGAACCTCTAGGCTTCACAAAAAATAAAACTTGAACAATGCTATAACAAAGTTGCTAAATTTGCAGCAAATACCCCTTTTAGAACCTGCCACTATATAGCACTTAAAAGCTTAAATTGGTTAGAATTGCCTCATCATCTAAAATATACACAGCTTCTTACCACATATAAAATTATTCGGCATCCATCGGTCTGTCCAGCACTAAAAAATATTCTACACAACTATGTTCCCAGTCCGTCATTCATTGCAATCCAGTGACCAAAAACTCTTGTCTGCAAACTTATCACATCTGATGGGCATTGTCTGTACTCGTACAAGGTTGCTAATGCCTTCTTACCTGTACCCATCATGTCAATATCCTCCCTCCCATCTCAAAACCTCTGTGAAAGGCTTCTTAGCTAAAATCTGGCTTTGTTTTTGCTCAAATCCATGATAAGCTATATCCCTAAATGAGAACAAGTACCGTTTCATTCCTTATACATCTTCCCTCTCCCTTATTCACTTACTTCCTTACCTCTATCAAATGCTCTTCCCTGACTTTTTCTCTAAATATGCCATAAGCCTATTTTCCCTTACTTCATATTACAGTTTCTGTTTGTATTAAACTAACTTTCCTTTAATTTCTCTACAAACTGTCTAAAAATGTTTATAAAAATTAAATGATTGTCATATAACTTGCATCAGTTTGTAATACATGTTTTTATATTATGACTAATTTGTTATAATTAATTAACCTGGACATGTTATTTTATTTTTGAAAATTGTGAAATTATTGTTCTTAAAATCTTTTGTAATAAATTGTAGCTTTTCTCTCCAGGCGTCCACTGAAAATTGGCTTTTATCCATTCGGACTTTCCCAGTAATCAAATGTCAATAAATAAATAAATAAATAAATAGATAAATAAATAAATATAATAAATAAACATTTAAAATAGTGACCCAAAAGGTGTATAAAAAAGAAAACATGAGAGGGGAGTATTCAGAAACAAGTGCTGCACTATAATAGCCTGCTTTAAGCAGATTTGTACAGTGGAATATATGCATCTGATTCAAAGACTGCTGCAGCATTACAATGGTATGAAACCATGACAAGGTAAGCTACAGCAGTAAACCGGACATCACTGTATACAAATGTATCATTTCAGAAGCCATAGCTACTGCAGTTTATCCATGTGTGCTTCCACAGAGACATACACATGGAGTGAATGATGGAAACAGTAATGGAGAGCGAGTCAAATTAAAACTCTACCATACTGTTTTGGAGTGAAGCAATAGCAGAAAATGCCATTTTTTGGGGTGTAATCCCATTGTTCCATATAACAAAAGGAGAATTGGTAGTACTTTAGGAGGTAAGTACTTCATGCTTCTGCGTGTATGTGCATGTGGACATGTGAGCATGCAGGTGTTAGTGTGTGCACGTGTGCATGTGTGTGTGTGTGTGTGTGTGTGTGTGTGTGTGTGTGTGTGTGTGTGTGTGTGTGTGTGTGTGTGTGTGTGTGTAGAAGAATAATAAATTAATTGCTTTTTATTACCATAACACTATTAGATTTGACACCAAACTAACCAGTGGTACTATAGTGATATTTTCTCTGATCACCACCCATATTTTTCCTACAAGTATTTCTTGAGGGCAAATAGTTGTCAAAAGATAGTCCCAGTTAATAAAAAAACAATGATTTTGCTATACACCTCAAATATACAAAAGCCATATAACCTACGTGTGCTAGTCTCATTAATGCCTACATATTTCTAGACCTATAGTACCTTTTTTCTGTTTCTTTATCAGTAATATATGAACAGAAACTGTTTCAAGTTTTATCTTCAGGACACTACAGTACAGTCATTAACATTGTCATATTATCCTTTCCACAACTTCTGTTTGGTCTTTTGTAACCATATTTATGTACTTGATTCTTGAAATATATATATTGTTTCCATTGAATATGGCTCATAGGACTTTTTACACATTATGTATTTACAGAATTATCTAACTGAATAATTTACTTTGCATCTCAGAAAGCTGTTCTAGCAGCAAATGACAGACTCAGAAATAAACTTCTGTTGTTCTGAGCGTAACCTGTATCAGCCAAAGAAGAAAGCAATAAATCATTCATTCTGTCACTAATACAAAAGATTGTTTAATCTGCCTCATTCATTTGTTGTTTTCAGTCTGATACTCATGTTATCCATCTTGTTTTCCAGAAACAGAAATAAAAATATCAGACTGCAAGAAGAAAAGTGAACAGCAGTAATAAAATCAAATAACGTTAACCACAATGAATGAATTTTGAACTTTTGAATCATGTGAAAACCTTTTGACTACCTACTTACCATGGCATTAACATAATTACCTGGTTACTTTCAAAACTGATGATTTGTAGATTGTTTAAATTTCTCTACATTAAGCTGATGGGTATTGGTGTTTGAATGTTGTTTTATTATATATCTGTAACACATAAATTAAGTTGAAAATGTATTGCTGTTTGTTGTGAAAAAATGTTAAATTAAAAAAAGCAAATATGTTTTCAATGACCTAGTCATGCATACATGCACAGTCACACAGAAATACATACATGTACACACGCACCCACACATACACACACACACACACACACACACACACACACACACACACACACACACACACACACACATCCATAGTATAGCTCACAGTAGTATTATATGTCTATTAATTCCTTTAACGGCATAATTCCATGTGTTGCAATCATACCTGACGTGAAGAGAATTGAAATGCATTTTACCACAAGTGATGTAATGATAAAGTAGATGTTCATCTAACTGCTACTTCTCCATATTTCCAAAAGGAAATATTAAAGTCTCGTGACCTGTCTTATGTGTTTATGTTAGTGTGTGTTCTCATGAGTTTTAGTTGAAATAACTTTTATTGCAATATCCATTCATTGCTCTTTACAGATGTTTAGGGATAGATCACTAAGACTGATTAGGTCTAACTAGATTATTTTTTCATGCAGCAAGTAAAACGATTTGACAGTTTTGTATTATGTAACTTCTAGAAAGTGTTGTAGGTACTCCAGTGAACACTAGATCTATAGTACATATTTATTGCAGAGCAGGTCAATATTCAATTTATTATGCATATGCACAATTAACTATCAACTGAATGCTCACTTCATTTACCGACTAGTCTTTAAAAAGTGAAACAGGTATAAAATACTATAATTGAATTAAAATGAATAATAAAAATATCACTAGTATCTAGTACCCAAACAGATCTAGCCTTAGAAGTACCAGAATTTTAGAGACCATTGAATGTACATACCTAAAATTATGATGAAATGATATTTGGATCAACACTTTATACTGCATAATTCTTTTAACAGCAAACTAGAAAACAATCAGTGCTGCTTGTTATTTCAACAACCACATATTCAGAGTCTGAAAGTCTAATTTCAAAAAGCTCAGTTATTCACCCTAAATATAGTTATTATTATTTTTTTTATTGCTGTTAGTGGTGTTGTGGTTGGTTTGTCTGTTAATTGGCTAAGATTTTTCCAAGGATGCTTTATTTACTGTGCAATAGGAAGAAGAATAAGAAAGTTAAATATTTTACTCAGAGAGAATGGAGTTATTCCAGGCAAGCTGAGCAGAAGCAGTGGAATACTATAAGATAACAACTAGTAAAAAGAATACATTTAACAGGATGAAGGAAAACAAATGAACTGATAAACCTGAGTAAGAAGACAAGCACTAGAAAAATTAATTCTTTTTGTTAGTATACATCTGTTAGCATCAGCATTTTTTATGGAGATATATGTAGTGAGTACTAAATGTGTTAATAAAGGATAGCTACATACTGTAGATAGGGGATAATGTACAAGCTGTAACACCTTGACAAATCATGTCTGATAATAGTGAGTGTAAAAGGAAAAACACAAGTAGAAGGCGGAATATATATTACTATTATTATGGGGCAAATAATCTTAAGGAAACATGTATTCAAGACTCTTTGAAAATGGTGACAAAAAGAAAATAAAAAACTAAAGCCCACTCTCCATACTTAGCCTTTAAATCAAAATACTCAAAAAAAACTGTACGTTCACAAAAAATCATTTTTCTTAACCCAAGCAACTTTACTGTGTGTATTAGAGATTAACCCCCAGATTTACTAATCTGCTGTGCTGGACTAAACAAGTCCTGCACGTAAGTGGCAGTTTAAGAGGAGGATGGCAGTGCGTCATACATATTAATGAAGGCGTGCTGCCTGAGCTCCAAACCCTACACTGAGCGTTTACAAGTGCAGGGGACGTTTCTGAGAGCAGAGCTCTCAAAATAAACACCTCCCTGCAAAGTAGAACAGAAAAAAGTGTAAATAAATGAGCGAAACCACTCTTAGGTGTCCGCATATCACCACCAACAGTCCCCATGTGTTCAACAGCAACAGTACATTGAAATAAAACAAACAAACCCTTGTATTTATTTTTTTTAAAACCCCGAGTACAACTAACCATAGGTTCGCAGGTTTGCCCATCTCTTAGCTACGGTTAAAGCAAATGAAAAGGCTGAAGAGGATAACAAGGAATATATATGTAAATAAAACATCACAGCAATAGTGTAGTGGTTAGAACCTCCGCCTAATGAGCAGGCATTGCCGGTTTGAGTCCCACTACAGCACAAATAATTTTCCATGTGAAATCTGTATATTAACATATTTTTGCATCTTTTTGCCGTATAACCTACATAATAACATTTAAATGTGAACTGGAATACTGCATGAAATGCATGTGAGTGTCAGTGTCAGTGTCATAATGAATAAGGCACTAGTAAGCAGGTGTAAGCACAAATAAGCAGTATTAAGCATATATAAGCACTAGTAAGCATGTTTAACTGTGTTTGCATGGGGGTAAGCATTGCCCACACAGAGTAAGCAAAGTAGAAGCTAACTGAGTGTAAGAAACTGTAACCGGAGGTTAGCAGTGCTTACCATCATGCAAACCTGCCTACAACTGCTTTAAAGTGCCTTAATCACTCTGGATCCAATGGCCCATGTTCTGCCCAGCAACAAAATAAACTGCCACTGCAAGGCTCAAACTCAGGACCCTGCACCCTATAGTCACAGTAGTTAAAAACTAAGCCATCAATATGAATGAGGTATCAGCAAACTAATCCTCACCACAAGAAAATCAAACCAAACATGTGAACTGAATCTATGTACAGTGTGATGTTGGATAACCTGACACAGAACATAAATATGTGAACTGGGGTACTGCAGTTAGCATAGATTTGAGGTGTTATTGTAATAAAGTGTAGAAGCCCCCAGGTCCCCATACAGTGTATGTGCACATGAATCACGGATACCAGACACATATATAACCTGTAATGAAGAATAAATCATTGCCAAGTGGCAAATATAATGCTAATGAACTATGAAGCAATGCTAATCGCAGCACAGTTCAAGCTAGTAAGTGTAAGCAATGTGTAGGGGAGCCAATGCAATCTGCCTAGTGGTATACCTCTTTAAGCAGTGCCAACCTCATGTAAGCAGGTCTGCCCATAGCTTAGCCTTTTCAAAACTGGCCAATCATGGTGAAGTGTGAGAAAATGTCTGTATTTAAATCCCAGAGGCGGGAATACTTCCCATAACTGGTTGTAGCTTCCTCCTGCAGGCAGAATGACTGGTGTGAGTGAAGGTACTCGATTTAGAGCACAGCAGTGGGGCATGCAGGAGTCAAAAATCATGGTATGGCTCCTGGTAAAACACCATGATCAGAGACTACTGCAGGGCCAGTACCAGAGCTCACAGTATAAAACAGAGGCCTTGGACAGTCTCGCCCATGACCTCACCAGTGCCACAGGTATCCCCCGTACCGGTGAGCAGGTCAGGCACCACCATGCTGACCTGAAGAGGTGGAGAGGGGATGTACTGAAACAGTGGATCCAGGAGTCTTGGCAGATGCCAAGTGCCTCAGTACTGAGTAAGTATTCATTCTACTAAGTAGTAAATACTTGCCTAGCTTGTGTATACTATGGATAGGTATGGCTAAATATCACTGAATTTCTCTGACAGCTGCAGATGAGCATGCTGTGAACCACAAGCCCATGATGCTAGACTGCAAAGGCTGCAACGCGAGGCAGGTTAGTAATCAGTCTGAATGTACTGTCATAACAAATAAATATAAGAGCCTTAGAAAGTATTGTACCAGTAGAAATAAATGTGTAATAGTCTGTGAATAAAGGTATAACCCCTGGAGTGCTTCTGGTTACTATTCTCTCATATGTTGGCGATCTGTTCCATACTATAAATAGTACTACTGTATCTTAAGCAGTGTCACCCACATTGTGGTATGCAGATTAAATGGGCATGACGTCCTGCATAACAATGTTGTAAGTGCCAAGAGGTCAGTCATATTGTACAAGTTAGGGAGACTTAGAAAACAGTTGAAAGCTTAACATCAGTTCCCTGATAGCACAGTGTACTGTGATGTTCACTATAATATTTTGTCACACACAGCAGGAGTTTGAATCCTGGGAGTGCCACTAAGTTGTACGCATAATCATACTCCACAACTGTACAGATTTTGATAAAATTTTCAGATAGAAAGCTGCATACATAATTACAACCAACAACAGTACAGAATTTGCTAGAATGTTCTAATTGTAAGTTGTATGCGTATACATACCCCACAACTGTTCCAATCTGTCCAGCATGTCCAGATAAATGGCTCATATCACCAGCTTTGTACCCTGTTCCCCTGAAAATCCAGTGTGATGATCCAAGAAATGTAGGCAGCTGTCAATGACATATAACCGATAGTCAAACACGTACATAGCCAGAGAATGTATATGGAAACAAACTTGTCATTCTACCACCTCACCCAAAATGTATGACAGCAATTCTCAACATAAATTGCATTAACACCTGCAGCCTGTCACGCCTGTATGTAAGACACAGGTCACATATATAATAATTTATAAACATACCAGTGTACAATATAAGGCCATTGAGTAGTGTAATAATACATGTAAGGGAAATACCACTGCAGTGAGTAAGAATGTTGTGAGAACTACAAGGATATAGTAGGTGTTAATTGAACTCTCTCGCTCACCCCTACCATATGTGCATAATAACCCAATAACACTCCTCAATTGGTATATGTACACTCCAAACTTTTGTTTGGACATATGTCCTAATGGTTTATAAATATTCACATTTGTTTCTATGTATGCGCCATGTGAAAATACACCCATATTGGTGGCCTGTTGCCATCAATGAAACCTGCATGCTCCTGTAATGGCCACTGTTGTTCCATATATGCATGTGTTCTGCTTGTTCTGCAACTGTGTTAAATCTGGTGTGTTGGGTTAATGGGAATACCCATGCATGTTGTTATAACTAATCCTGAATGCTGTTGACTGTTACTAACCCATATCTGTCATAAACCTGCGACAACACAGCTCGTATGGGAAGGTCGGTCCCAGCGGACCCACCTGTTCCACCTCAGCTGGCCATGGCACTGGGCAGCAGCACATCTGGATCCCAACCTGGGACCTCGTCCACTGTGTGCCCTGCACCACCTTTGGGTGGAACCGCTGCAGGGGATGGAGCTTGTCCCCCCATCAGAGCGGGTGTGGAGGGGAACTGTCACCCATCAACAGGTCCAGGCCATGGTGCTTAAGAAGCTTGATCTGGAGTATCGAGAGCGGCTACGCCAGATTGAGGGGCGAGTGCCATTATCAGAGGGTGAGCCTGCCCCTCCTCCTACACAGTCCCCAGCACAGCCACCTCCGGGGCCATGAAGGTGCAGTGGTGACTGCCCATGGGTGGGGACCTCAGTTCCACTGTTTCCAGTTGGGAGCTCACGGGCTTGCAACTTCCAAACACCCCTCCCCGTCCAAGGTGTTTACCCCTCACATGTGTCATATACTGGCCCTGTAAGCGTCTTGTGTGTCTTGTCTGTTAATCTACCCAACTTACCTCCCCAAATATACCTATTACCCCTCCTCAACATCCCACTCTCACCTGAAAAAAAAAAACAAAAGGGGCAATCTGTTCCCACAAAATAATCTCGCCCCATACATAGCTGTCCATATCTCACAAGTGTCCACTGGACACATGTAATCTGGTCTAAATGGCATCACAATGAATACATGTTGTCCTCACCCCTCTCCCAGGGGTTTGAGGATCCAAATTTACCTGCAAATATAGTGTATATGCACAGCTGTTGCTGTAGAAGAAATGGGCAGCTATGGACCTTGCCTATGCCCTTCCTGCACATACCTAGCTATTTTCCCTACTGACTTTCCCTCTTTGTGCCCCATTTTTCACCACTTTCTTATCAATCCCTTTTTCTTTTCTTTTAAAGGAATTAGCATGGGGTAAGTGGCAGTAAACACTGTTAAGCAGCCGTAAGTGGGTTTGTGTGGGGGTAAGCTATGCCTACACAGGTTGAGAAATGTGAAGCTAACTGACTGTAAGAAAATATAAGCGGAGGTTGGTAGTGCTTACCATTGCACAAACCTGTCACAATCCCGCATACAACTGTTAAAAGTGCCGTAATCACTCTGTATTCAACGTCCCTTGTTCTGCCCAGCAACAAAATCGACTGCCTCTCCAAGGCTCGAACCCAGGACCCTGCACTCCATACACAAAGTGATTTATCTCTAAACCATGGCAGATTGACACAACCTGAAGTTTTCACAAACATATCATGCAGCACAATCAGTCAACATTACAGGAAATGTATTATTATCACATTACACAACCTGTTAATGCAAGAAGTCTGGTCAAAGTATGACACACTGTGGGTACAAATAGGGATATACGTCAATTAATGCTCTGATACACTTAAAATGTTGCTAGTTACACAGTTATATGTATTAGAACACATATGTAGAAGGAGATGAAGTCTGAAACACAAAAGTGTTGCCACTAGTTACTGACTTCAATGCTGTGATCACATCATCCACATTGCCAAGTGAAATGGGAACAGTCCAAAATAAATGATGAACATGCATGGACATATGATATAATATATATAATATCTGTAAATGTAGACAGAATGATATATATATATATAATATATATATATATATAATCGTATATAGCTACATACATATGTTCATATATATATTATGTATGTATATATATATATATATATATATATATATATATATATATATATATATATAATATACAGTATATATATCTATAGATATATATATATATATATATATATATATATATATATATATATATATATATATATATATATATATAATATAATATATATAACACATACATACATACACACACACACACAAAAAGTAATCATATAGTCAGCCCCAAGCATCCCCAAAACCATATCCCCCAACCCCACACCTTCAACTGACACCTGTGTGTGTGTGGCAACCATTCCACATACCCAACATACTGACATAACATATACCAACCCACCAATTCAAAGGACATGACACTACACATGACACACCACACAAGATAAATGTACTATACAATAATGTTTGCCAGTACTGACACCACATAAGGTTTGAAATATGTAATCAGTCATGAATGCAAGGCCCACACAAAACAGTAGATGCAAGCAATGTTTAAATATACCATACTATGCTGTCCATGCCAAGGCCTTCAATTAGTACAAGAGTAGAAACAGAATTTGTCATCGGGATTCTTAACCATCAATAATTACAGTAGTTCAGCAGCCTCCAATTACACCCTATAGTAAAGCCCTAGGGGAAAAGTAGCACTTGTGTTAATGTCACAGTATCTTGTACATAACATTGCATAACCTAACATCTCACTATCACACTGAATAACCCTCGTCTTAACAGTTATATCCTGTACAAGAGCAAGGAACAGTGTGTACCACACACTTACCTCTGGAATGTACAAGGGCACATATGGTTCTCCAGCTGTTGCCCCCATATATATGGATTGGCCCAACAATTGGTGTGGGAGTCCATAACATGAAGTAATGCAAGCAGTAAATAATGATAGGCCATTACTTAACAACCTTTCCTGTATCACAGCAGGACAAAGACTGGCATATGTGTGGAGGACAAAAGGAACATAGGGCCATATTTGCATTATTGCTGTTACACACCCTGGAAATTGCTGGTGTTACAGGATTCATTGCAGCATACCCTTATGCAGGGATATGACATTGAAATATAAATGGATGTAGGCATGTACTGATAGCGCTCATCAGACAGAATGCCACAGATATATCTAGGACAATACCTGTGTGGTGCACAGACAAATCCTAACAGCCAATCACCCTGGTATCATATGGATAGGCCCACAGTTGAGAGCTATGCAGACAGACAACATTCCATGAAAATGTTCCATGTACACAGAGACCCTGTAAGAACAGCAAGATACATTGCACACATTAACACTACTCACGCTGTCTGTAGGTCTGGAACCTTACCCAAATGTGGATTTGTCCTGTGTCTGCATGTTCTGCTGTAAGAGGTATTGCTAACTGCTGTCTGTAACACTGATGTCCACACACAGGAAGGATGTCATCCATACTGTAAAGGTGTAGGGACAATGCCCACAGAAAGCAGCAATTTGTAGTACAGGATTGCCATGACAGTGGTTATCTGAAGTACCGCACATCAGGCTGCATGCAATTAGCAACTGGTGGACACTGACTGGTGCAGAGGCCACCACCTGATCATGTACAATACCAACAAAAGCATGCTGCAATCTATTCAAACCAGCTAAATCACTCTACTGGAGAGACAGAGAGAGAGAGAAAAAAAAAACAATTTTTTTTCACGAAAGGTCACAAAGCTCAGGGTTGTGTTACAGCGGAAATAACATAACACGTATGTGAAACAGATATGCATTTACTGTCATGTAGTATATGGCATAGAATAATAGGATGTATACTTTGAAAGGATGTATATGTGCCATCAGTACTTGTATTTGTAATGATGTTTTGCTCAACAACTACACTGGACAGGAGTGTCAGTCCCTGTGGGCAGTGAGACATACCTGTCAAATGTGCAGACCAGCACTGAATGGCAAAGATGTGACCCATGATATCTGTGTTCTGTAAATTACTGTGGCCAATGGCTGGTGGGGGTATTAATACTGCCATGATAGACACATGGGTGAGAGACCACACCGCCTGCAGGACAGTCATGTTAAAGTGTAGCATAGCATGCCCAACGGCCATAGCAGTAAAATATGCTTATCTAAAGTTTGTCACCATATATACTCCCCTAATGTTAGTCTGTTTTCACATGTGACACCTGTCTGTGTTGCAGCAAGGCAGAATAGTTCAGCTGTGAAGTAAAGAGGGTACATGAGTGTGGTCCAGATGTTCTTATGCACCCCACATACAGATACATATATGTGTGATACATATTCACAACTGTGTATGTTTACAGAACCTCAGACCATTATACATTTATATAGGTATATTATAAACAACACAAAAGGATCTCTACACATATATGCACATATGTATATATACTTTTATATATATATATATATATATATATATATATATATATATATATAGATATATAGATATATATAGATATGTATGTATATATATATATATATATATATATATATATATATATATATATATATATATATATATATGTATAGATATACATGTATATATAGATGTCAATACATGTCCCCTGCCATGACATATGTGAGAGAACACCACACATCAATACACAACATACCTACACATCAGTACATGACTGCAAGATGGACTGTGGAGTGCGGTGTATAACCCATGTTGGGAACACAACACAATTATATGAGAAGGTGGGATATATATGTTGGTGAAGGGTAATAGGCACATATTGGTATGTAGGTTTGGTTTGGTGACAAACAAGACAGCATATTGGGATGATATATGACACATGTGGTGGTTAAACACTTTAGACGGGTAGTTACATTTGGAATGTGAGGCAATTGAGGCCCCACATGAGAACAAAGTGAACATGGTGCCCACCCATGGACAGTCATGACAGCATCTACATGGACATAAAGGTGCCTGGGCTGTGCACTGGGCAGGAGGGACATGCATGTCAAACTTTGTGTATGTGTACTGCATGTCTCCAGGTGATGTAGCACATACCCCATGTGCCTGTGGAGCTCCCTATGCACAAGCCCCTTGACCTAACTAGGTGACAGACATATGTCTGTGTGGGCTCCATGGGGGGGGGCACCATCCCCTGAGGTCGTTCCACATGAAGGTAGTGATGGAACAGTAGATAATGAGGTTCTATGGTGGGTCTCGGATGTGATGTGGACTGGTAATATGTGCACATGAGGTTGGAGTGGTATTCCTGCTGGCAAATAACCCCTACACATACTGGTGTGTAACTGTCATGGAACATATGTGCGCTGTAATAGTCCACACAATCCCAGAACATGTCCAACAGCATGCATAGATATCCGCAATATTACAGAATGGCAGATGGGTAGCACTCACATAGCAGGCCTACCACATGCATATGTGGAAACATAGTGGTAGTGACAAAGGCATGCAAGTGAAATACCCTGTAAAAGCCCAGCAACTCTAATGTCCCCACAGGGAGCATGCCTATAAACACATAGCAGAAATTGTTGTACAATGCAATATATGACCCAATGGTACATATACCGGACACATACCACTAGCATTGTATGAACATTATGTTGGAGTTGATATAATGGCGGGAGACTAATATGTGTATTGTATAATGGTAACCTTGACATATAAGTTGCTCAGACATATTTCCATCATTATGTCTTTCAGGGAGTATGGCGCACCTGTGGAATCCCACATACAGCGCCGCTGAGATGGAAATTATAATCACCAGCATCCTCCACAACTACCAGCTGTTGTTCTCACAGACAAGCCAGGACCAGCAGGAGAGAACAGCCATGTGGAATGATGTGGTCTGCAGGGTGAATGAGGTGGGGATGCACAGTCGTACATATGAGCAGGTTCACCACCATTGTAGTTACCTGCTCCACCAAGTATGTCACAGTGCCGCTGCCATGCGGGGTGATCACCTTGCAACAGGAGGGGGGCCATAACATCCATCCCCCCTCACCAGAGTGGGGGAGCTGCTCATGAGCCTAGTAGCACCTGCCCACCCACAAGAGCTACAGACTTATACAGTCATGGAGGTGGGTGCCACACACACACTAGACATGGAGCATGCAGGTACTGTTCCAGGGCATATCAGTAGACTACTGTAGTGTATGCATCTGTACAGGTAGATCATGCATATGTGAGATGTGGGGTCTGTTGCTGGGTAGTACTGATAAGCAGTTATGCATAATCTGTAATACTGTGGAATTCAACTGTTGTTGTACTGTAATATTGCAGCCACCTTGTAGAAATGCCACAGTTGTGGCCACTGACATCAACTCTATCCCATCTCAATGTAGGTACCTCTGAGATACCAGCAAGGCAGCAACCAGATGCCAGTGAGTATGGTTTAAGGTTATGCTTGGCAATTCACTGTGCATGTCATAGCTAAGGTGTAGGCCATGTACACATCTAACACACCTACTCATAATGCATGCTGTACATGTGCACTGACAGAGCACACCCCTCACTAATGGGATTAAAAGCCTCAAAAACATGCAATACACAGTCCATCTCAGACAACTATGGCTACACTCCAGTGCACATTGCCCAGGCACAGTTGGCATCTGCCAAACATACACAGCAATGCCATACACAGAGCAGTTGAATATGCTACAAATAAAGACGTCCCATTCCCTCTGCTAGCACACACTCTAGGGTCCTAAACCTCATCAACACATTACACAGAACATACTGTAGGGATAGGGCCCTGTCCTGGGGAATCCCCACACTCTAGAATGGACTACCCATACATGTCAGGCAATGCTACTCATTGGCCCTCTTTACAGAAACACTTGATAATTGGATGGGAAATGGGGAATTCACCCTGGGTAGTATGTCTGTGCCACAGCCTGACAGGGGCACAGGGGAATAACATTAGTGGGTAGTGGGTGGCTGGGAACCCCTGTGGCTAGGCTTATGTAGGCCCCGGGACCAATAGACCAGTACTCATCTATGAACCTATGTGTACCACAGGCAACATCAGCCAGGGCTCAATCATGTTCAATGATGGTCTCTGCACTCACCATAGCTACAGTACATTGTGTCTGCGGTCAGTCTAATGGTAGTCTATCACTCATACATGCACCACTGATGATGACATCTGTGAATGCGCATCAAGCATTCACTAAACACATGTCCACACATGATCCAGAAACACACAGAGGCTGTGAGAAGCAACAGAAACACAACTGACACACAGATACACATCCTGCAATGGAGTGTACACCTGTGAGGTATGGTTCACAGTACATGCCAGGGTGCTGAACAGATGCACAGCAATGCTGTGGACAAGGGTGCAGTGAGTTCCAGGGGGAGGGCTTTCACCTACTAACCGTAGCCATACATCACAGCCATGTATAATGTTGGTAACGGGTATTGACTACAGTTGCACTGCATGCTGTTGAGTGCCACATGTCCTGCATGCTGACATGTGTGTAATTACAGGTTTGTGTGTGATACTGTACTGCACCATCGCCTGCTACTGTGTGTGTTATGGGGGTGCAGGAGCTGTCTGTAGGTGCTGTCTGGTAGATGTATGGGTTGCCATGTATGTCGACTGCATGTGTGTATGTCTGTGTGTGTGGTCATGTCTGCACATGTGTGTGTGTGTGTGTGTGTGTGTGTGTGTGTGTGTGTGTGTGTGTGTGTGTGTATGTACTGTTTAGTGGTGATGTACAGGTCTTACAGTCTGTTCCCTGATTTCCCCTCACAGGTGATGAGGTGGGGATGGGTCCACCATTTAACAACCCACATGTATCCACCCCATCCACGCACACAGTCACACTGCCTCTACATACCTCATCACCATTGGCCTTATTTGAGGGACAGTCTACAGTTGGCATTGGCCAGGAAAGTGTGGTATCTATGGCATGTGTGCCAGGACACAGCAGCCATAGCCAGATGTCTGGTGGGGTATCACATAGGCAGATGTTCAGTGGTGCTCGCCGGAGCACTGCTGGTCATCATGCCCCTGGCAGATATGCCACATCTATTTCAACCACACGCATGTTCCAGACTGTCATGGAGGCACAGGCATGAATTGAATGGTACACCAGGCAGGGTCTAAGGGTGCAGAGGGCTCATGACACCTCTGTAACTGACAGCATCCATGACCTAGCAGGTTCCATCCGTAATTGCACCGAGGTCATGGATAGACGGTGGGGTGAGACCTTGGATCTCTTCTACAATGTCATGTCCATGTGTCAGGACAGGGGTGGGATGGTTGCGATGGCCACATGGATGTATGCCAGCAACACCAGGAGCTGGAGGTCGCCATGGACATCCAACCAGTCACAGCCACTCCCGTAGTGGCAGTACCAGTCCCAGCACTGTAGGGGGGGTGCTGTCCTCAGACCTTCATAGCAGACCATGTGCATGTGGACCTGGCCAGTCCCAGAAGGGACCTGGATCCAGTGGATGTCTGTCAAACTTGGGGGACAGTAGTCGATCTGGCTTTGTATCTGATACTGCCTGTAGCACCCCTGCCAGGCACAGGTCCCATGTCTGTGGACGGAGATGGTGAACTGCAAACCCTGCCAGGTGCAGTCTGCAGCTGTCTCGCAATTCCCTATTTTAGGGCAGCCACATGGAGGAACTGTGTGCATGCAGGCACACACACATAAACAACAAACCTAGGGCAACCACATACTTGCACACACGACATCACCAGTGGCCCAGAACAGTACTCAGCCCCCTCACACACACACACACACACACACACACACACACACACACACACACACACACACACACACACACACACACACACACATGCTGTCAATTATATGGCTCAGACTAGGCCTCTGGCAAACCAACAACACACCCTGTGCATATGATGATACCTGTGCCACTCCCTGACATCCGTAACATTGATGCAGGGACAGGCTAACATGGTGGTGATGCACAGGGTGACTGTACAACAGTATAGCAATGGAATGATGCATAGCATGTTGTCAGCAGTAAAGTTAAATGCTAATATCTTTGAAGGTGTAGCTGTGCAGCCATGATGCATCACAGCTGTAATTGACAATGTTGTATTGTTGTCACCAGTATCTATTCTGATTGTGTTGCATTTGTCCATGTGCCACATGGCTGATGGTTGTAGTGGTGTCAGCAGGCCTTCTACAGTGGACACCAGTAAGTGTAGTGGGTGGCACACATGCCATGGCTGGGTACAACACACAGAGCCTTTGGTTTGGATGCAATACAGGTATTAGACTGTACACATGGAGGTATGTCCCCATGCAGGTAACACATCTGTTGCACATGTAATCCCACCAAGACAGGATAGGCACAACCACACAGTGCTATATATGCAGTCCACAATGTGGATGACATTGAACATGCTAACAGCAGAGTGTATGTCTCTCTCCCCACTCTACTGCGATCCTCACCTAAGTAACATGTGTGTGCCAATGCTGGTGACATAGCCCTACCCTTAGGATGGTGTGCGGTGCTCAACTACTGTGAATGGTGTAAACAACAACTATCAACCTGATTACATACACTGTACAGTATTACAGACAGCTATGCGGGGGATAGAGGCAACAGTAACTGCAATAATGGTGGTTGTGTCCACAACAGCCACACTCAGTGAGTTATAGCAACCCCAGTATTGCTGCACACCTCTGCAGTGTGGAGGAGGGCATTAACACATCTATGACCTGTGAAGGGCTGTATGTCCACGAGATAGCACCTGTGGAATGTTGGCATATGCCAAGCAGCCCTGGTGGAAACATATTCTGTGAACAGAGGCAGATCCCTTAACAACTACACACATTCCTACATGTGGGATGGTTTACAAAAGCCTGCTATGATCTACATAGGCATTGTGCACCTCCTAACCTTCATCTCCACCTGTCATGATTGGGTAAAGGAGGTATACCAGGTTCAGGTTGTATTCTCTGCCTCTGACAAGTCCAACATTAGTGGGGTCCCATGTGTTAAGATTACCAGTGACATTGGCCATGGGTTCATTGTTATGTTCCATGTCCCTGCAGACCAGGGTCATCAGGCTATTGGGTGATAGTTCCCAGCTGACATGGTGGATTTGTGGTCGTCCTTGCCAACATTGGTGAATCCATTGTCAGGTGTATGCCTATTGGATCATATGAGGGATCCCAGCTACTTACTGCACCTGCCTGGGGGTTCCCCCAAGCATGACATGTCACTTGACTGTACTGCATGATATGTTAGTAATGCCAGCCTGACATCCTACAGGTGAGATGGAGTACTGTTAACATGTACTGCCCTTGTCATGTAGGGTCCTGCTTATGGGATCTGCTAAGATTGGTATTGTATTGCAAACCAGATGTGTTTGGCTGGGGCGGAATACCTATCAGTGCCAGATGTATGTTGTTTGGGTCTCTCACACCCAACAATGGTGTATGTGGACATATATGTTGTGGTTACATTCCCAGTTCCATCTACAGATGTATGTCCATATATACCTATATTGATATATATGTGTTCACCTTTGACAGGGAGACAAAAAATTCTTCCAATGGCCCTTTCTACAAACCAAAGGGACAAACCCATCATTTCTAACTGTACCACAGTTCAAAACACATCCGTTCTAAAGGCACCTTTGCTGACTCTCGAACTGCAAGTTGGAATACATATCATAATGCTGGGTGGCATGCCCCCCTCCACCCACCGTCTGGGGGCTGGGCCCCCCATAACCCCCCTATTGTGATATACTAACTCCTAGTTTGCACTATATTGGGGATAGTTAAATATTCCCCATCCCCACTATAGTGCCATCCGCAACCAAATTGCATAATCTGTAATGAGTGAATGCATAGTGACATTCGCTCATTGCACATTCGATGCATGTATTGCAATATTGTGCAATGTTGAGAACATACTTTTGGCCTTCCAGATTTTGGACACATGGATTTCTCCCTTTGAAACATGAGCCATATATATGCTGACATATATGCATTCCTAGTGCTTTATATATGTGGACGTATAAATATGTATCTATGAAATATATATGTATTTATTGGCTTATATATATATATATATATATATATATATATATATATATATATATATATACATATATATATTTATACCTATATCTGCATAACATTTAAAGATGAATATATATACACACACACAAATACATCTACATGGTGGAATACATTCCCTGTAGTGTTGCATACCTGGGCTGGATGATATGTATGTGAAAACATCATAATTACACATATCTGCCATGGCTTACTGGTAAATCACTTGGTGTATGGTGTGCAAGGTCCTGGTTTCAAATCCTGCGGGAGCTGTTTATTTCCTTGCTGGGCAGAACATAGCCCATTGGATACAGAGTGAGTAATGCAGTTTAAGCAGGTTTGCATGGGTTTGCGTGACGGCAAGCACTGTTAAATTCCAGTTATGTTTTCATACAGTCAGTTAGCTTCTAAATTGCTTAACCTTTGTAGGCAGTGCTTAGCTCCATGCAAACCCATGCAAATCTGCTTATAACAGCTTTGAGGTGCCTTAATCACTCTGTATCCAATGGGTCGTGTTCTGTCCAGCAACAAAATAGCCAGCTCTTCCATGGCTCAAACTGCCATGCAAACTAGGGAAAGTGATGCACCACTAAGCCATGACAGATACACAGATTTTCAATGTTTCAGAAACATATCAGCCAGTCCTGTCATGCAACAGTACAGGGAATGTATACCAGCATCTAGATGTCTGTGTGTGTAATTATGTTGCAACATTAACAGATACAACATATCCATATATGTATAGATATACATATATATAAATATATATATGTTGTTTTACTAACTCTATATACATATATATCACTATCTATGCACATATACTTATATATCTGTTAGCAGATAAATATATCTATATAGGTATATATGGCCATACATCTGTAGAAAGCAATTGCAGATTAACAAATACACCAATGTCCACATGCACCGTTAATGGGGTTGAGAGGCCCCACACACTATACGTCTTGTAAGAATAGGCATCCCCCCACAGTCAAACACATGCGCCCTGCAATACACTACCAAGTACAGTCTGCCTCCCATATGACATGTAATATGTGGAAGCTATTAACGTCCCCAGGATACAGATACACAGACACTATATACAGATACACACATTTATATATATATATATATATATATATATATATATATATATATATACATACATGTATCTCTATCTATCTATCTATATATATATGGGTCTACTTCATTTGCCCTCACTTCCGATTGACCGACACCCATTTGCCCAACTCAATTTGATTGAAATTTCATTTGACCGACACTTCATTTGACCGACACTTCATTTCAACGAGAAGTATTATTGTCAAGTAAATGGAATATGCCCCCTTCCCCACTGTAGTGCGACCCTGTAGTTAGAATATATATAGCTGGGGGGTGGGGGGCACAGCCTCCCACAATGGAGGGTGTGGGTGGCAAAGCCCCCCACTTACTTTTGTTTTACTAAGCAATATTAAAGCAAAACTAAACAACACCCCCCAACTATATATGCCAATAATACTTGTCGGTCAAATTAAGTGTCGGTCAAATGAAATTTCGGTCATTTGGTCTCGGGCTAATGAGTGTCGGTCAATCGGAAGTTAGGGCAAATGAAGTAGACCCATATATATATATATATATATATATATATATATTTATATATATATATATATATATATATATATATATATATATATATATATATATATATATATATATATATATATATTTATATATATGTGACTACACATACACACACAGATATATGTACAGTAAGATACATATGTAGGAGGTGCACACAGTATGGAACAGCCACTATGCCTGAACAAATGGACACTGTATGGGTGACACATACCAATGTCAATTGTTGCCTGCAACATATACCCATACAAAGGTCATAGGAAAGACACCACACACAGATTTGCAGAAATGGGAATCCTCTAATTGTGTACTATAATAGTTCTATATGCCATATCATATAGCTGTTCAAGTACTGACAACCATATAAACGGAGTACTGCAACTGTGAAACAGTTAAACTAATTCAGTAGTCTGGAAAGGTTCACAACTTTTGCTGTCAAGGCCAAGCCCTTCAGAATGTACAATAGTGCAGACAGACTCAGCCACCGGGTACCACACAATCAAACGTATGTACTACAGGTGTGTAGTTCAGCAGCCTCTATCTACACTCTGTACAAACTCCGTAGGAGGTAAAGATGTTTTGTTATCAAATGGGTTGTACCCAGTACATAACAAGCATAATAAACAGAACAGTCTGTATGGCAGGAGGCAGTAGGCATGCAGTACCCCAAGTCATGTAAGTAATGTCAATATAGGTGGAGTATACGGTACTGTACATCCAAATACCTTGTTGCTGTTCACCCTTGGTACGCCCACATTTTGTAACACCATAGGTCATTTATGGTGCTCCCCACCTAGACTCAATAATACAAGCCCATATACCACTGTTACATACACTGGCCTCTGCAGTGCATAAGGGCGCACATGTGTTGTGTAGATGATGTCCACATATATATGGCCCCAGCTCCACTGTATGTGTGGGGGATACAACAGCAGTGGACTAATGGCAACAATGGCAGTGTGATATACTCACACCCGACTACAGAACAAACCCCCAACAGCATGACATATCTGCAAAGCTTGGTATGTAGATGGGGACAGAGGCTGGAACACAGGTACATATGTGGAACACTGTTGCCATACACTAAGCAAGGTCCTGGTGTTACAGGATAGTCTGCAACATAGCCTTAGTCAGGGAATTGAGGTTAGATATAGACATGGATGTAGTCATGTACTAATAGCACGCAACACATACATTGCTAGTGTTTATCTGATACAGGACATGTGTGGTGGACATACAACACATGATAGGCATACCTCTGTCCAGCAAGAGGTTAGGCCCACAGTAGTGAGCTATGCAGACACACTGCATTCCAAGGTACACTAGTATGTATACACACACACACACACACACACACACACACACACACACACACACACACACACACACACACACACTGTAACACCAGTACTATGCAAAGCATTACACAACTCTACCCACAGTCTGTCTGTAATTCCTGATCCTCCTACAAATATGTGGCCGCTCTGAGTGTGCAGGTTCTCCTGTAAGAGGCATTGCTACGTGCTGCCTGTATCACTGTTGCCCACACACAGGAAGGATGCCAATCACACAGGAAATGTAAAGGGACCACACCCACATGGTGTAGGGATTCATAGTGGGTGGTTGCCATGACAGTAGTAATTCAATGTAGTACACGTGTAATTATATATATATATGGCTATCTGGATAAGTATATGTATATATATTTCCACCATATGTCCTGGGCATGGAGTGTAGCTGTACATCAGCACCTACAGTCCCAAAGGCATAGTGCAAGGGGATGACAGGTATGTATAGCAGGTATATTACTAGACAGTTGCTACTGTCATTGAGATTGTCTTCACAGACATGGTGTGTGTGGATGCTGACATTGGCTTATAACATGTGTGCCATTGGCTACTGACAGACATCCTAAAGAAATCATTGTAAGGTACCGCTGCAAGCATGTAATGCCCCTGTGTAGTGCAGCAGAGATACTGGCCACTATATGTGGAATTTCAGACACACCCTGTACAGTTTTGAGGTATACACATAATCCCTTAGTGCACCACATGTGTACCAGGCCTGACAATATGGATGTAGACAGCCATGTAGATGGGTATAACACATAACGACTGGTATACATTTGGCACCATAGGTGTTGGATTCACACACTCCTGTCTGGCCTGACACATAATGACTGCTAGTACAGGGGTGCCATGGACACATACCATCCACTAGATATTGGCATACATCTGTACAGCATCCCACTGCTCTGTCTGACATGCATGACATTTAAGGGAATCCCAGCAGCAGTACATCTGTCAAATATCTGCATATAACATCCCACTGGTTAAGTACACTAAGGTGCTAGGCATGTAACAATGCACTGTGCAGGCTACAGGCAGACTGGCTCAACACTGGCCTACATCTTGTATGGGGGAATGCACATGTACCTGCATATATAGCAGGCTTGACAGCCATGTCACAGCACAGGGTAAGATACACCTGTGTGACAGTGCATAACTGCAACCAATGTGAGCACAGCCACATATGGTAAGCTAGCATAATATTACAGTATATGGACTATCTGTTCTACACCATCCTCATATGTGCCACTCACAGAATGACCCTACATATACTGGCTGCTTCACAGTTTTGACTGATGGTTGTCTGTGGTATGGAACATGTGTGTGTATGGCCCTACAAACATGTAGGGCAAAACTGTACTATACAGTGGGGCAGCATGTAACATTTGATAGAAGGGGAGCTAGAACAATGACATCTACCACAGTCTATACACAGGCTGAAGTACATATTAACAATACACACACTGCCGACATTCACCATCACTACACATACCTCAGTACTGTACAAACATCCACAGAATGTCCAGCTTATGTCATTTAATATAACCACTACTGTACATGATATGTGTAGCAATCTGATATATTACTGGCTTGTTATCAGATATGATGACAGTATTTACGGTGTACAGCACATATGCACCACTTTATGCATGCCATATGTACAAAGGTTGACAGAGGTGTGGCTTACAGAACATACACAGGGCCAGTATAGACATGTTGCTGTGATAACCTCATATATTTTCCATTGTAACAGGTTTTGTTGCAACATATGTCCTATGAGGGATATGAAGTCGGTAACTGTCATGGCCTTCAGCATCTGCAGACTGCAATCCTCACACTACCTTCTGCATTCCACAGACTGATGCACTCTGGCTAACATGTGAAATCATAGGCACAACACTGCCCAGTCTGCAGATGACCCTGCAGATGGGGATTCCTCATATACATGGAGCTGACATGGGAGGTATTGCGACATGTATGACAGGAATATCCAGACAAACACTGTTAAACCAACATTACTCCAAATGCAGTATAGCAGCACATACAGTCTGTAGTCAGGTCAGGCACATCCCCCTCCTGTTGGTTGCCCTCTTTCCACAGTGTATGTTGTTAGAGGTAAATCCTGAATCCATCTGGGATGCTGTTTGCCAAACATCAGATCTAGTTCCTGCTCACAGTGACTGCAAAGGCCCAACACCACCATGATGTTCCTAGGTATTGGAGTGTGTTTCCATGCAATTGGCTATGGGATTGTTACCACAGCTGTTCCACATGCAATCAGCTAGGGGAGGGCTGCAATTCATGCAGAGGCCATCAGCTGATCATGAGCATCATGTAACATACACATCTTGCTGCCTAAGAAAGGGAGGTGTGGGTCTCCACATCCATTAGAGAGGGAGTTGGGGTGGCAGACAGAGGCAGATACATGTCAGGGAGGGGTGGGAGGGTAAAACTGAATCATGTTTGTGTCACACACCTACCAGCAAAGGGTATCAAACCCCCGACAACTATGTAGTACTATCACAGTTCAATGCAGTTATTGGATGCACCACATGGGTTACCTGAGGTGGAGCACTCAGAACATATATGTGAGGGTGAGTGACATCTGCAATAGGGATATGGTAGATATCCGGTAGGTGTCGTACACCTGCCTGTCTGAATGAACAGGTGCCAGCGTCAACTCAGGCACACTCACACAAGGATGCACACACATTGACACACTTGATAGGACCAGAAGTGCAACTCACCAGTAGTGGGATTGCCAAAGCACATCAATTTGCAGGTTTCACATGCACCACATGGGTCATATGGAGGCCATATGGGCAAAGAGTATGAAGAGATGTCAGACATCAGACAGCATGCTTCAGTATGCCCTGGGCAGTTGTAGTGAGTGTGGATGTGGACATACGCACCATACAACACATACACATGAACACACAGGGTGCCAGTTCTGACATGCATGGGTGCATGTCTACATGGGTGTGTGGTGGTCAACTGTGCCAGCAGGCTGTAGAAGGGTAGGCAATGGGTATACCTCGGCATCAGACCTCATGACAATGGTCTGCATTGTGGCTCAGGCATGTAGTTACTGCATTTGTCCACACAGGTGTGTATTGCACCCCCCCATGCAGTCACCTGGGTGACTATTGTGTGTGGCCAGTGCTGTACACCACATGCCATGTATGTGTTCCTTAGTCCATGACATGGATGGTGTCTGGGATGTGCACACCTCTCACATGCATGTACAGTGACATGTGGAACTGTACCTGGGGTGTTTGGCCCATGTTGTGAACACAGATTGTCATCAGATGTGCCAGTCCTGCCCACCTGTGGCAGGAACTGGTAATGAGCAGCATTCACCTACATTGATAGCATGCCAACAGCATTCCCTGATGTCAGTGTCATCTGTCCATACAGGGCATGTTGTCAGGCATGATATGTCCATTGTGAGTCACATGTGAAAGTACCACAGATGGTGCATGTGTCCATTGGGAAACATGGTGGAGGTGCACTGCCTGCATGTACGTGCATATTGGACAGATGGGCAGGGTGACATGCCCTCTGTAGCTCACAGCTTTCACTGCATACTTACTATCAGTGGCCAATATGCAGTGTACTACCTGCATACTGGCTGTTGCATAGGCATGTGTATGCGTATGACACATGGGTTGAGTGTGTGCTCTGGGTAATAGTGGGGTTGCTAAATTGAATTGGCTGGCCTTGATGTCACATGTATGAGTATGGCTTTGCACACCAGCCTCACAGCTAATTTACATCTGCTATCCCTGTATGGTTAACATTGTGATATATAGTAGGGCTACCATAAAAGTAATAAGCAAAACCCCCTCTACATTGGCCACAGGTGTTACACACTCACCTCTACACAGGATACAAGTTACACACACACACACACACACACACACACACACACACACACACACACACACACACACACACACACACACACACACCTGTCATGTCTGGGAGTTGAACCCTTACCTAACTAGTTTATTACACTACAGCACTACGCAGTTATAGTTTGTGCCATAGATATTACTGGAGCACTTCTTCCCCAAAGGTGTATTTCACAGTGACTGACATCAGCAGGGTTACTAAAGTAGAGCATTTCAACTGTACTGCAGGAGACTAGCCTAAAATGCATTGCTCCCTTCACAGACAGTGAGACACACACAAAAAAACATTCACAACTGTCATGTGTGGGCATAGAACCCCTGACCAAGGCTTATATCACACTACAGCATGGAACAGTTATAGGTTGCACCACAGGAAACTTTCTCCCTGGAGTTGTATTTCACAATGAATGACATCAGGAAGATTGGCAAAGTAGGGCATTTGAAATGCACTGTGAGTGAGTAGCCTATGATGCATTGCTCCATACACAGACATTGAAACACATGCAAAACATCCAGAACTGTCATGGGTGGTGATGGAACCCTACCACAGTTCTAAATCACACTACAGCAGTACACAGTTACAGGACATGTTACAGACAATACTGGGCTATGACTTTCCCAGAGGTGTATTTCTAGGTGAGTGACATCAGCAGCCTTGCCAGCGTTGGGTATATGAATTCTTAGGAGTGTGCAACCTAAAAAGCACTCAGTCAGAGACACACAGATGCCAGGACTGGGGTTAGAATACTGACTGAACTATTTTATCACACTACAGCAGTACTCAGTTACAGGACACACTACAAAGATTACTGGGCTATTATTTCCCCAGAGATGTATTAATAGGTAAGGGATATCAGCAGCCTTGCCAAAGTTGAGTATATGAATTGTACGGGGTGTGAGTGGCCTAAAAAGCATTGCGCTTTACTCAGTCAGACACAGGCACACACAAGCACAGAGTTGCCAGGTCTGGGGTTGGAACACCTACCAAACTACTTTGTCACATTACAGCAGTATGCAGTTACAGGTTGCACTGCAGAGATTACTTCGTTATGATTTTCCCAGAGGTGTATTTCTAGGTGAGTGACATCAGCAGCCTTGCCAAAGTTGAGTATATGTATTGTACAAGGTGTGGGTGGCTAAAAAGCATTGCTTTACTCAGTCAGGCACATACACACACAGTTGCCAGGTCTGGGGTTAGAACACCTACCTAACTACTTTATAACACTACAGCAATATGCAGTTACAGGACATGCTACAGAGATTATTGGGCTTTGCTTCCTCCAGAGGTGTATTTCTAGGTGAGTGACATCAGCAGCCTTGCCAAAGTTAAGTATTTGTATTCTACAGGGTGTGAGTGGCCTAAAAAGCATCGCTCCCTACTCAGTCAGACACACACACAAGCACACAGTTGCCAGGTCTGGGTTTAGAACACTTACCTAAGTGGTTTATCACACTACAGCAGTGCACAGTCACAGGACATGCTATGGAGATTACTTAGCAATGATTTCGCCAGAGGTGTATTTCTAGATGAGTGACATCAGCAGCATTGCCAAAGTTGTGTATATGAACTGTATGGAGTGTGAGTAGCCTAAAATGCATTTCTCTCTGCACAGTCAGAGACAGAGAGAGACACACACAAACACAGACTCACACAGTTTCCAATTCTGGAGTTAGGACTACTACCTAACTAGTTTATCACTACAGTAGTACACATTTATGGGACGCGCCATAGGGATTACTGAGCTACAGCTCTCCCAAAGGTGTATTTCACATTGGATGACCTCAGCAGGCCTGTCATGATACTGCTATGGGGAGGGCGGTGTGTGCATGGGCCATAACCCATTCATGTAGGGGTTGACATGCTGCATGCGGGCACACACGGGGTCATATGCCATGGGTACATGTATACCGCTACTAGGCGACTACTTCCTTGTACAGTCATGTTGCAGAGCTGGCACGTGCAAAACCCTGTCATGCTGACAGATACTGGTGGCTAGTATCTGTAATGAGTGACACCTGCACCTCATGTGTTTGGGGCCCTTTGGCTGTGTGCTGGGTGGGACAGGCCCAGATGGCTCCTTGTATGGTCACCCTCTTCCACACATCTATGTCTATCTACCTTTGGCTTATTATAGTGTGTTGTACTTACATATATGTCTGTATTCCTATCCACTGTGTTTGCAAGGCAGGAGTGGTGCATACTGACATGTGTCTGCACTAAGAACTGCAACTGCCAGATATGTCTGGTCCACTGGTGTTTGCTGACATGGCCTTCATGTGTTTAAGTGTGTGAGCATGCCCAGTATGACCTTTCAGTATGTTGTTGACTGACATTGCTTTAATTCCTCTAAGTGTGTGAGCATGCCCAGTATGGCCATCTATATTGCATGTATGGATCAAGTCCAGGTAGTTTGTACTGCAGTGCTGACCTTTGAGTTGTACACCGACAGGTATCATGCTGTGTCTGCAGGGTATACATTGGTTATTTGGCATTGACTGTTGCTAAATTTCTGCATAGCATTGGGGGACACCTGACTGTTTCTACATTTCAACACAGGGGTGGTGAGGCAAACCTGACTGTTACTATAAGTGTACATAGGATGGTGGGGCACACCTTACACTTTTACACATTTGTTAGGACTGGACTGGTATGTCGGGTACATAATTTCAGTCTGTAGTCTTACCTATCGTGCTGGCTAGAGGCATACAAGTGTACTACAGATATTAGCTTTAACTACATATTAGTTTCTGACTTCCTAGCCTACACAACTTACATCCAACTTGCTGGCCTGCTGTAGTCTGTCTGTGTAGGCCTGGGATAGGGGTTGCCCATAGGGCTCATTCAGAGGCCATAGTACAGCATTTGTTTGTGGTTGTCTACACCTATCCTGCTGGCCGTGACTGTTGTTGAGTATGTGCCCCCCCCCCAACTGGCATGTGTGAGTCACTTACCTTGTGGGTGTCCCAGTATTGAGGGTTTTGCTGCAGGGCTGCCTATGTCAGATGCACATAGTACATTCCCTATACATGGTTAAGCACAGGTAGTGTCATGTTTGGTATCCCTTTTTCTGTATGTGCAAGTCAGAGAGAGGTGTTATTCCCTGGGTCCCTCCTGTGCCATTGTATGTGCTATGCATTGCCTCTTTGCCAAGGCCAGTGCATACTGGGCACACCTCCTTCTGCCTACTGGGGCAGGCTCAAGTTGTTCCTCCTTTGAGTCACTCTGCGCATGTGCAGGCCTTGGCACTGGAGGGTGGATGTGTGGCTCTGCCCCATGCTGCTCCTGCTGCAGCTGTTTCCGCAGGGTCATATTGTGTAGCATGACACATACAAGGACAATTTGCGTACATGTAGTTGGTGAGTACTGCATGGCTCCACCAGATGTGTCCAGGCACTGGAACCATGACTTGAGCATCCCAAACACATGCTCTATTATGATTTGTGTTTGTGTGTGTGCCTCATTATGGAGTTCTTGTTCATGTGTGTGTGCATTTCTGATGAGTGTCATCAGCCATAGCTCCAGTGCCTATCCAGCATCCCCTACTAGGTGACCGTGTGAGAGGTCCCCATTGGCAAATGTCTGGTACAGCTGTGTCAGATGCCAGATGGTGGAATCATGGTAGCTTCCAGGGCATCCAGTACACACATTCATTATTATGCCCTGGGCATCGCACACGACCTGGCAGTTCATGGAGGGGAATCCCTTGTGGTTCATGTAGACCCTACCCCACTCACCTGATGGTGCTTTAATGCATATGCGCGTGCAGTCTATTGCACCCACTACCTCAGGGTATTCTGCTATTTAGTGGAAGAGATGCATATTGCTGGCCAACGCCTCACGAGTAATGGGGAAATATACGTGCTCACCGACTTGTGCTGATATGGCATCCAGGAACTGGTGGAGTACCTTGGATGCTGATGCCTGTGAAATCCCCATCATATCCCCAGTTGGCCTTTGGAAGGTTCCTGTAGTAAGTATTCTTAGGCCTACACATACCTTGGTATCCACTGGGATGGGTTCCCCTCTGTTAGTTCTGTGTCAGGCGTGGCCAGCACAGCTCAACAATTTGCTGTAGGAGGTCCCTGTCCACCCTATAGTGCTCCACTATCTCCAGCTCATGTAGCCCTTAGTAGGTTACCCTGGGTCTGTGCACTCTTCTCCATCTCCTCACTGTGGGTTGCTGAGCAGCATTCACATTCTCACCACCCTCAGCCTCTTGCACATGCTGGTTTATGATAGCAAAAGCAGCCCCTAACATTTTTTTCTCTTGCTTTCATTTTGTAAAATATCCCCATATGTATACACCGGTGGTGCAGAGTTTTTGGGAAAAAAAAGGGAGAAAGGTGTTTGCATAGTTTACAGTGGTATGCTGGGCTGGTCTGCTGCCTGTGTAATTGGCTGATTCTGATACATTTCACCTGTCAGCTAAGCTAGTTCTCCTACTGCTGTTTTCCCTTCCCATTGCCTCCCTGTTTAAGCCTGTGTGTGTGCTGCACAAATGGAGTGCTCAAATGTGCACAGAGCTGCTTTTTCCTGGTTTAACTTCCTTTTTCTTCCTGTAAAACCTGGTGTGCAGCACGCACACCCGCTTACACTTTGTGAAGAGTGCTAGGCAGGTTTAGACACACCCCTAGTTTAGCTGTGCTAAGCTAGGAACAATCCTGAGCCACAGGTCTTCAATCCAATTACAGTATGCCTAACACACACCCCCATGATGTCACCTGTATCCTAGTATTTAACCCAGCTATTTATACTCCTACACTCTTGGGACCTGCCTCACACCCTGGGGAAATCTGAGATTCACTAACCTTTCCCTCATTTGCATAAGATTGCCTGCTAATGCATAGTTACACGTCTCACACTGAGCCTGCCCACTTAGCAACCATTATTCACTGGCCAAGTTGTCTTCTGCCTGCCATTGACCTGCATGGCACAATACTGAATTTAGTTAGAATGCTTATTTTAGGTTTATTTTCTCATTTTCCCCCCGATCCTGTTTGTGTGCCACTACCCTATGCTTAAACAGGCAAGATTGGCAAAAAAAAAAAATAAAAGTTTTTTTTTTTTTTTAAAACAGTTTGCAATGTCAATGGCCTTCTACTTGGCAACTGGCATGCTTCCTCAATGATATGCAGCCTTTATTTGGAGCTGTCATAGCTCCATTTTGTGGATTGCAGAAATGTACTCGGTTACTAATTGAGTACATTTCTGCACACTGCACTCATCCTGGACAGACAGCTGCCAGCTTCCTGGATTGCATATTACCCTCATTTTCATGGTCTTCACCTGCAAATGAGGGTAATTTGCATACAGGAGCTCAGTCCATGCAGGATTAGTCTAACAGCTCACGTGCACATCCCAGGATCTCGTTCCTGGATTGCACGTTGGCCATATTGCCGAAAATAGCTCTTAGACTAATCCTACACTTTCTACAGGGTTTTGTAAATCTGGGGGTAAGTTATTTGTGCATGTGTGTTTTTAAAGATAGAGAAAAGTAGTGTAACTTAATCGCTAACACAAAGCACAACATTTGGCTCAGTCACAGGACTCAAACAGTCCAAGGTGAAATGATATGTCCTGTTGCTACCAGAGTTATAATACGCTATTCTAATGCTAAACTCTTCCATGAATGCAGTATCATTGATAATCTTAACAAAATTACTCACAAAAAGCTAGATGCCACATACTACAAGACTGCTAAAACTATAGCCCAGCAGGCCTTGAGACTGACAGAAAAATGAAAATGAGAATGAAAAGTAAAGTTTATGAACCCCAACCTATGGATAACATGTTGATCACATCACATATTAAGATTATTTAAGGTTGGAGATAATCATGTCGAGCAGTTCTGAAGAAGTCTTTGCTAAAGATGAATGTGCTTGACTGCATTTGGTATGTTTTTGCTGTCAACAAATTGGATTTGTGGTTTGGACTTTGGTTTGTGTGGTTCCTGGCCCCCTATCTTCACTTCTTGTTTTTTTAATTTTGGACTAACAATTCATGTGAAACAGAGCACCTCTATGACACTGTTCGACAAACATTGATGAATAGATGGGGCACTGTAAATTCTTACTGGAGATATTGCCCACAACCCTCTTGGACATGGGCAGTCATCACTAAATGCAATCTTGGGTATTGACTAGTACCTCTATGGTATTACATTGGGTTGAAACAGCTAGGCTTAAAATTACCTCTGGTTCAAAAGCCAAGTAATTTCCTATGATCCTATGAACTGTAAGACCACCACTTCTGTATGGAACACAAACCAGAACAGTGAATACAGAACACCTGAGGAAGTCTGAGGGGTGGAGATGGAGTGAAAGTGATGGGAAGTAGAATGCACATGGTGGGATATAAGAAAAAATGAAGACATCACAGCGGCAGTCAAAGTAGGCCCAACTGAAACTAGCAAAGCCAATTTAATGCCAGATGTCTAGTTTTAAATTGGCAAAGGGAGGAGAGTGAAGTAGTGTCAGCTGGAAGGAGATTCCAAGCCCTCTTTGCAAACTCTGCAGGTAGAGTTTGGAATCTCCTTCAGCCGTCATTACTTTGCTCTCCTCCCTTTGCCAATTTAAAACCAAACTTAGACAACATCTGGCATTAAACTGGCTTTGCCACTGTAACAAGCCTGGATAATCCTTCTCATAAATGTATATAATAGATTATTTTCTGCCTACTGTCAATGTATTCCCCTGACTTAAACCAGGGATAGCTATACCTGTGAACTTGTTCTATCTGTTTTTCATGTATCCTCTGTAAATAACTTACCTGTAATTATGTATTCATTGTTATAATTTTGACTCTGACTACCTTGGGGCTTTTCTCCCTGGGACTCCGCTGAAAATGGACACGTATCCAGTTGGACTATCCCGGTCAACAAATGTAAAATAAATAAAATAAATAAATTGAAAGAAGGTCATGGACAACAGTTTGTAGCACTGTGGTTATGTGCAGGAAAGAAAAAGACAATTTGGTAAAGCCAATTTGGGTAAGAAGAGACAAGAAAGGCCAGCCAAGCGATTGAGGGACAGTGGAAGAGAAAACCTGAGACAGGCAACATGACTGTTGAAGAAGGTAGAACAAAATGACTGCAATTAAAGAGAAGTGGACATATCCTGACCCCAGGTGAAATAAGAAAGATGGAGATGAGGATGATGATGATTAGCCTTAAGCATAATGAATTCCTGTACAATGGTACATAGCATTAGGAAAACAGACAAAGACAGCATGCATACTGCGTACCTCATTAGAGCTGTCTATAAGTCCTGAAAACAGTGCTATTCCATCAAACACTGCTCCCTAAATCTCCAAAATAAAATGTTTGTGAAATAACATGCAAAAATGGTGACTTGTCTATTCAATTGTATACATGCCTACACAAAACATAGGCAAAAAAGGCCAAGAAACCATGTCTATGAATTACTTTATTTTATTCCTGGGATTCTTAGATATGAGGCACAGCTCGGTTCTTAGGCCCATTTCTGACATTTTGTAGACTGACTTGAGTGCATGAATCATGCTTCTGTATAGCTGCAAGTGTTATTCAGAAAAACATTGTAAACATGATTTATATCTACCATTTCACTTCTTGGTAATGTGTTACCATTTTATGAGAAATTCTACTTTGCAATGAGTACCTTTGCAAGTGCTCAGTGTAGAGAAACTACACAATGTGAGAATGAGAGCATGTTCATGCTCCATTTCCTTTATGAACATTTCAGGAAGTGTTTTCTGAGACCCTGTGCTGGTACAGTCTATAAAGGTGAATTGCTGATCTCATCCACGAGCTTTCCTCGGACAGGACAACAGTACAGTCAAGGATGCGATTTACAACATCTCTTCTCTTTTAATCTCTTTATAGGAGACAGTGGATAGCAGTAAAGTCCTGACAAGCATTGTATTTGAGATTTATTGTTTTTTTGAAACAGTAAGTAAGCTATTCTCACTACTTTCAGTCCTTTTCCTTAATCATCAAGGCAAATGGTGTTTTTCTATCAGTGAAACTGAGGGTGGCATGTAATGCTGTCTTCTCTATCAATGGAGCTGATGTGGTATATAATGTTGTATACCAGCTACATTTATTGCGGGTTTCTATAGGGACTTGTTATGGGTTGAGGATATGTTGTTACATGTTACAGTACCTACATACTATATGAGGTGTCCTTATGTGTACCAAAGCCACACTTCTCCATAGTATTTAACTTATGTATAGGGAGTGCACATGCTTACAATCTAAGATGTAGCTGGTCAAACATGTGAAAGGGACTGACTGTTGTCACTATTGTTGCATCATCTTATATTACACCTTTGCAGTTCTCTAATGTATTCTTTTTTCTTTCATCATTAGCAAAGAGGGTGGGAGGGTGGCATAACAGTTATGGTGTTTTCCTTAGAAACACAAGGTGGCAGGGTTTGAGTCTTGCAGGGGGTAATTGGCTAGGCTTAAAATGGGCTATGAGGCAGTTACCCTAGCAATAATCTATGAAAAATAAGACATGAACTCTGTTGCCTAATGTAGGATGCAAGAGAGACTATTGCGAAGGCAGGGTTAGCTTTATTGACAAATGCTGACCTATGTTTTCTATATAGCTAGGAAAAGATCATTTATGAGAATCTTCCATTTTTGTTTACTTCTTAAATGTCTGCATGATAAATATGCTTATCCGATTGCTGGTCACACTCCACACTATCTCCTGCCTGGTGTTAACCCGTCCTTGTGTGACACTCATCATATCCTTTTCACTGGCCAGCTCTTCCATCACAATTTGTATATCCTCTGTTTGCCTCTGTCTATCCCATGATTAAAACTTAGTATGTGCACATCCATTCCGATTTTTCTGTGCTGGTCAGTGTCTATTTGTCTTGACACACTTGCCACGCCCTCTTTCTGTCATTTCCTTCCCCCCTTTACCTCCTTCTTTCTCTATATATAAATTAAAACATGGTTCCATCCCCATAAAAATGTCTCACCATGCCTCCTTGCACACTGTCCACTCCTATAATAAGGATGGGAAGACTATGGGTCGTGGAGTTTCTATTTTCAGTAAAGACAAGCACGCCTCTGGACTGGTTTGCCAGCATGATGCCCTAGAACTTCTCCAGGTGCAATTGACAATTGGAAAGACACCTATCCAAGTTATAGCCAGATATAGACCCTCCCTCTATGACTCAGGACACCCAGTCCTTCTACCTGGACCTACTTGAGTCCAACAAGGTAACCCCTAACACCCTAATCCTTTGTGACTTCAACTACCCCACCATAAACTGGGTGAACTATTCCTGCTCTAATGCACTCACCCAATGATTCCTTGATTTCACCAATTCTAATGCACTAGACCAGCTTGCTCAACCCCCGCAAGGGGAGATAGCATCCTAAACCTGGTTCTCACCAACATGGGTGACTGCTGCACCATCCCCATAGTAAGTTATTTGCTGGTGAGATCAGACCATCGGTCTGTCTCATTCAATGTGTCTATCCTGTCCAACACCCCCCCCCCCCCCAGCCATAACCAGGCTAAAAAACTTCTCAAAAACTCATTAAACCCTTCTAAGGGAGGGTATCAGTAGCTACACACCAAAGCCCCTCTCAGAGGATGCAGACAAATATGCTGAACAGTATGGCCGTGCAGTATACAAGAACCTGTACAACTGCATGGCCTCAGCCATACCCAACAGAACTAAAACCTGCTCCTCAAGGAAACGCAAACCTATGTGGTGGACATCCTCTATTAATAGGCTTTACAACAAAAGGAAGAAACTGTTGTCCAGGGGTAAAAAGGCACAAATTCCCAATTGGAAAAACTCCCTCCTTAGCCTCAATGAGTAAATTAGGTCACTAGTGAAAACCTCCAAAGCCAATTATGAATTGAAACTAGCCTCTGAAACAAACGCTAACCACAAAGCCTTTTTCAGTTATGTCAGAAACCTTTATGGCAAAGCCCAGGTTTGTTCTGAATTAGTTCATAATGGTGTCATTTACACTGATCTTGTTGACTTAGCTAACCTGCTAGCAGATAGGTTCAGTGCAAACTTCACCCCCCTGTCCCCCCAAAGGCCCAATCAACATCCCTGACACTTACCACCTCACATCTATGTAGATCAAGTGTTAAAGGATAAGGCAAAGAACACAGCTTCCACGGGACCTGATAATATCCCAGGCTGTATTCTGCAACATCTCCATCAAGAGCTAGCCTCGCCATTAAGCACCCTATTCAACCATAGCCTAAGTACAGGCTTCATTCCAGCAGAGTGGAGAACTGCCATTGCCATCCCTTGCACAAAGGTGGTGCCACTACTGATCCTGGAAACTACCTCCCCATTAGCTTGACCAATCTGATCTGTAAGGCCATGGAGCATATTATTATGGACGTCATAAACAAAGACATAGGCAATCTGCAAGCAGTTGTCCCCACCCAGCTCAGATTTTTCAAGGGCAGATCTTGACTGTTGAACCTGGTTGACTTTTTTGAGACATCACCAAGGCACTGGATGAGGGAAAGTCAGTACACACAGCTTACCTTGACTTGGCCAAAGCCTTTGAAACAATGCCCCACTCAGGCATCATTGAAAAGCTAACAGAACTTGGTGTAAATCCCTATCTCATCAGGTGAGTGGCCAAGTGGCTCACTGATAGGACCCAGAAGGTCAGAATAGGGGCCACTACCTCTGATAGCACTAGTGGTGTCCCCCAGGGATCTGTGCTGGGACGCCTATTGTGTGGCATCTACCTCTCAGAGGTCCAGGCAAAGACAAAAGGCCTGTGGATGACCAAGTTTGCAGCTGAATGTAAGATGAGTGCTGTCATTGACTCCCCAAATGACGTTAATATACTTCAAGAGGGTCTCAGAGCAACAAATGACTGGTGCCAAAGTCATGGCCTTAAGTTAAACGCAAAAAAATGTATTTTCATACCATTCATCAAAAACACAACCCCTATTGATTACCACATTAGTGGAAACTCCCTAAGCACACAACCTGTGGTGACAGAACTGGGTACACAAGTTGACAACAATCTCACATTTGACCATCATGTCGCAGCAGTGGCCAGAAAAGCCTTTTACTTGGTTCATCTCATAAGTAAAGAGATTGCATCCAGAAAAAAGGAGGTCATTACTTCTCTGCACTCCTCCCTCATTAGGCCAATAAATGAGTACAACGCCCCATTTGGTATGTACCTCTCCAAACACCTGCACCAACTAGAAAGGCCACAGAAATACCTCACAAAGAGAATCCATGGCCTCCAACACCTGTCTTATGTAGACAGGCTCAAATCATTATCACTGTACTCTGTATCATACAGATTGCTCAGAGGTGACCTGTGTCTCACCTACAAGGTAATGTCAGACCCTGTTCTACTAGAGATGCTCCATATCCATCAGTCTAACTCCTCGCGTAATACCCGATCAAAAGGCTTAAATCTAATATGTGACATTAACAAAACCTGCTGGAGAGACAGGTTTGTCTCTCAGATGCTGCCCCGTCTCGGGAATAGACTCCCCATACATGCCAAGCAAAGTACATCACTGACCCTCTTCAAGCGCAACCTTGGTGAGTGGATGGGCAACCACAAATTTATCTCAGTGGTTCCACCTGTGTCTCTCATTGACAGGGGCGACAGGTGCTGATTGTTGTTTCTTTTCTGGGGATAAACTCTTGGCTAGGCTTGTAAGGGCTCAAAAGCCATTAGCCTAGTACTCTACTATGATCCTATGATCCTATATATTGCCCTTCTATGTGATCCTCTACTTACTAACTTCCTCTTCTTCTACTTTCCAGTACAATTTCTTTCTCTTCTTTTGTGCATCTGACAGGTGTATGCATATGTAGACAACACAGCAATGAAACTGCATTTACTATATGGGTATAATGCAATGTTTAACTTCATACTGTTCTGCTGAGGGACATGCTAGGATACACAGCATTCCATATCTATATATATATATATATATATATATATATATATATATATATATATATATATATATATATCTGTTATGTAGCACACTACCCTGCGGAGCTGGGTGCCATAGATTGCACTCATGTACACATCAAGGTACCACCCAGTAAGGAGGATAGAATCTACATCAACTGCAAGGGGTACCAATCCATGAACTGCCAGGTCATGTGCAACACTCAGGACATTATCATGAATGTGTGCTGGCAGACCTGGCAGCTGTCACAACTCCCATATCTGGCATGCATCACAGCTGTGCCAGATGTTTGCTAGGGGGACATCCCACATGGCCATTTAGTGGGAGATGCTTGCTACGCACTGGAACCATAGATGATGACACCCATCAGAAATGCACACACACCTACAAAAGAATTCCATAATGAGGCACACGCACAAACTAGCAACATCATAGACTGTGTGCTTTGGTTGCTGAAGTCACAGTTCTGGTGCCTTGATATATCTGGTAGAGCCCTGCAGTACTCTCCAGCCACATCTGCACATATGTTCACAGTATGTGCCATGCTATACAATATGATCCTGCAGAAGCAGATGCAGCAGGATCAGCATAGCAAAGGGATACACAGCCACCCACCAGTGCCTAGGTCACCAAAGCCATACACAAAGGAGGACTTAGAGGAGGAAAACCCTGATGGTGTGCCTGTAGGCAGATGTAAGTATGCCCAGTATGCCCTGGCATTGGCTAAGAGACAAAGCATAGCACATTCACTGACAACCTAGGACCCCAGGGACTGACACCTTACTCGTATGACAATACATATATTAAAATAGCTGATGCCAGGCAACCCACACAACCTGCACCTATCCATTATATTATATATATTAGCTGTGTACCACTTGCATCACACAGAGTCAGCCCTAAACTACAGTTCTATCAACTGCTGCATTCTCAAGGTAAGTCTCTAACCTACACACTAATTGTAAGGATTATTATTATAAGGTTTTGTATTTATGGATCTGCTGCTGTTATGCTAGGAAATATAGTGGGCTATTTGGTCAGAGTTAACATCCACATGGGACAACTGATACTCAGTCCAATATTATGTGTTCCATAATTTTCTCTAGGCCTCTTGGTTGGAATATTCATGACATCAGGCAAGGGAGATGTTAAACAGTGGGCACACATGATATTTGGACGACTGTCTACTCAAACTGATCATATGCTGTTGTTCCCCCACCCCAACACAGCAGTGTAACCATATAACTGCTTTAACAGAAAATCAGCTATGGTATAGCAGTGGACCAGGCAATCTCAGGGCTATAACATAGATAGTGCTCACACACTGTATGTCTCTCTTCACACAGGATAACAATGTACATATACAATACTACACCAAACACTGAATATGAAAATATAAAACAACACCAAGCTCCATTCCCCTGTCTTTATTACACTTTAGTACCTCAGCAAAAATGCCTTCAAAAAGTGATACAAATTGAATAAAAACCCCCCATATAAAAAAGCTATAAATCAATCAATTATTCAATACAAAAGCTTGCTTAATCAAACAATTAGATTAAACATTTCTAATTCAATTCCAGAGTAAGCCCTCCTGGATGCAGGGTATTGTATTTTAAAATATATACTGCTTCTTTGTATAGCAGCATATTTTTTAACTGACCCATATCTCCCATTGTCACAAAGATGTTTTCTAAAATAGTTGCTTGTAATGAAGTATAATCTCCATCATGTTTCTCCAAAAAATGCATAGCTACAGAGCTTTCAATTTTTTTCTTTTTTATATCTCTGACATGCTCTTGCAGCCTCACTTTAAATTTTCTCTTACTTTGTCCTATATAAAAAAGGTTGCAGGGGCACTTCAGACAATGTACAATGCCCTCCGTAGAGCACATAAAACTACCATTAACGTCACATTTCTTATTATTAATCCTGTTAAAAGAAGGAACTATATGTTTACATATATTACAATTATTGCAAGTCCTTGTTCCTCTTAACTCTAAGGGCCTGCATATATTTTCTTCTGGTAGCACGAAATAAGCTCTTAACTAACATGTCTTTTAAATTCTTTCCTCTTTTATAAGACATATATGGTCTTTTGTCAATAATTTTATGTAACACTACATCTCTACGTAAAAATTCCTAGTGCCATTTAACTAAATATTTCACTTGTTCACTCAGAACATTATATGTAGTTACAAAAAATATTTTCTCTTTCCTCTATCTTAAATATTCCATTATTCACTGTAATACCATTATGTTGTTTAATACCCATTTTTTAACCCCCCTTTTTTAACTGCTCAACTAAATTTCTTTACTATATCCCCTGTGTGCAAACATTGCCATGGTATAGCCAATCTCTTTGTCAAGATCTGTATAATTATTACATATTCTAAATACCCTCAACAGTACTCCATATGGGAGGGCTTGAACATTATGAACTGGATGCCACATAGTGCCATGTAAATATTGGCCCCCATCTATAAATTTTCTATGAATAGTTGCTCTAATCTGTACCTCATTACATACATATAATTGCATATCCAAAAAAAATTCACTGTTTCATTACACTGCAACCCATTAAATTGTAACCAATATTGATTTTGATGCAAGTCATTTATAAAATCCTGTACATATTCCCTCCTATTTTCACAAATGAAAATTAAATCATCAATATAATGAAAATAAAATATAACATACTGTTGAAAAAATATATGTCGGTGAATATGATCTGTTACAAATTTACCCATAAATAGATTGCCATACATGGGAGCAAAAGAAGCCCCCTTAGCCGTACCTTGTAACTGATTATATATCACATTATTAAAACTAAAAAAAATGTTCCTAAGACAAAAATTTAATAACTCCATCACACAGTTACATACTGGGCTGTCTTCTAAAACTAGTGAACAGCTGACATTCCATCTCTATGTTTAATATTTGTGTACAGACTTTTAACATCTATGGATACCCAATACATATTAGGTCTCCATTGTATTGTTTCTGTCTTATGAAGGAAATCAACTGTATCCTTAATATATGATGGCAACTTTTGAACATAGGGTACCAAAAAATTATGTAGAATAATGCCAGTATTATCCAAGAAACATTTCGTTGCTGATATTATTAGTCTCCCAGGTGGATTTCTTTCATTATTGTGTAATTTTGGGGGACAATAGAATGTTGCCATACTATAATTTTCTAAATCACATTCTTTCTTAGTCATTTATTCTGTAATATACCCTAAACGACAACCTTTCCTCAATAAATTGTTTAATCTTTTCATGGCTTCTAGATATCTTTCCATGCTACTCCTTTCATACACAGTGTCATCATTTAAATATTCCTTACACATATGCAAATATTGAGTATAATGCATCACGATAATTTTGTTACTTTTGTCTGCTGGCTTCACAATCAAATCTTTCCTACTTACTAAATCCTTAAGGGAGCTCCATTCCTGCTTAGTTAAATTATAATTTATTACATTCTTTTTAGAAAAGAAATCAGCATATAGTTGTTCAACTGCATAATTTAACATTTGTGAAAACGTTTTCACACATTCATTTGTGTAAGGGGGAATAAAAGTGCTTTTAAAGCACACATTCTTATCCTGTAACAAAAAATATGCATTAACATTCATTTCTCCATCAGACATTTCTGATGAACATGAGTAAAAACTTTCATCACTAATATAATTAATCACTTTCATGTTATTACATTCTGTGGTTTTCTGAGATTAAAAAAAAAACATTTAAGATGTAGTTTACGTACCAACTGGAAAATTTCTTGCTTAACTACATGTGTTCTTGGAACAACAGTAGGAATAAATCTTAATACTAAATTCAACACATTAACTTGTTCCTGTGTTAAAAAACATCCTGATAAATTTACTACACAATTTTCAATGACATAGTGATTGCATATATATAACAATGTACATAATTATGCTGTTAATTGTGTGATGGATGACTCTTCTCTGTCTAGTGACTTATGTGGCTCGGTGGACTAGGGAACCTATCATGGGTAATGGTATTGATGGTTCTAATCTGGAATGACTCACTTTTGCATATGAGGTAGTAGTATGTTGGTGTTCTCCGAGAATGTCATACCTCCAAACCTCTTAGTGCAAGAGATTTGTACAAAGCCAGAAAGATTGTGGGGGGGAGGGCACTGACCCAAACATAGGGACAGAGTTTAAATATTGGTCACATAAACCTAGACAGTTGCTGAAAGTAAAAGTGTTGCAGTAGCACATATTTTCTGATGAATATAATGTCTGAGATACAATTGTTTGTCTGTAGTTAGTAGAATGTATTGATGTCAACATTCAATAAAGCACCAGAAGACCACAAATATGTGAGTAACAGTCCAAACATATGAGGCAAAACTCTGGACATTCTTTAAAAATCAGGATAATTGAGAGGTATGCTGACTGTCAATCTGTTGGTGGTGTAACATTACCAACTTCAGTCACATAATACAGCAGACAACTGGGGATTGCTGTGGACATTTTGAGTGAAGTGCAGTACTGCAGAAACCAGGGCAAATGTTAATGTCTGTAACATACAAAATTCTGGACTGGAATACAGGTAGGCATGGACTGGAGTCACATTATAAGTTCTGACAGTCCCACTATGCATGCCCGTACACGTAGTAAAAATGAAGACAAGTCTGGTGGCCCTTCATTGAAATGACCTATTATGTATACACGTCTATACATACAGACATATACTTATACATATCCATCTGTCAGTATCTTTCTTACACATGAATAGCATATCTATCACTATGTATTGTCATATATATATATATATATATATATATATATATATATATATATATATATATATATATCTATAGCTATATATATTAACATGGTACATAGACTATCCCCATATATCTACAGAATGCATAAACATATCATACAGACACACACACAGCTACATTTATATATACATCCCTGTTATATACAGAAATATGTATGTGAATGTCTTCATTGTGTGACATACCCTAATAATCATGAGTAAACTACACTAACACACAGCCATAATGTTGCTCGTAGGATCCAAACCAAGGGTGCAACAATACATAATCCACTTACCTACAGATCTCTAAACCTGTTGGATGTCACCATGTAGACAGAGACAGGTGAGCAGGTGGTATAATGTATAATGGTGTTAATGCACATATGGACAGGGCACATTGTCCATGCCCACAGTATCACCTATCTAACTGCAAGTAGCCCCATAGGGCCATAATGGTAACTGTACACACATAGCTAGGATAACATCAGTTATCTCACTGTAAGGATACTAGATACAGATAACAGTATGAAACAATATCACTCTACAGGCCACAGATGCTGTTCAACACAAGCCTAGTTTGTATAATGCACAAATACTGTGCCTGCAATCATACACACAAGAGACTTAACCTGTGGCGCACGTGATTAGTACTGTAATTCATTGTGTATAAGCCTAGATTGATAGGGGTTCTAATTTCAATGCAGGCCACTTTGTGTGTGTGTGTGTGTGTGTGTGTGTGTGTGTGTGTGTGTGTGTGTGTGTGTGTGTGTGTGTGTGTGTGTGTGTGTGTGTGTGTATATATATATATATATATATATATATATATATATATATATATATATATATATATATATCTATATATCCTCTTGCAAAACAACTGTCATGCCCTCATGGGATATTTACCTGCAATGGTTATATACTTTTTGACTCTGTAACTTGCTGCTGGTTTCCACACTGCCATATTCTACAAGATCTGATGTCAGCTACCTTAAGACTACCATTTGGCAGTTTAGTAACAAGGTTTAAGCTGTGATGCATACAATCATACTGTGATTTGTACTGTATAAACTTAGGTAGGTAAAGGTTCTAATCTCACTGTGTCCAACATGATATGTGATATACATGTAGTTAGGGTTTTGCATCATTTTATTTGTAGTGGGTGATGTGAACCCCCAAATGACTGACCACAGCAAGACTTGCTGATATCAACATGCATTATATTTTCTAAACTGATAGTACTACCAGACATGACTTGTGTTGCATGTCTCGGCTACTGTGATATGTAGTGTGTACCAGTACATAGGTAAGTGTTCTAATCCACATACAGCCAACTTGCAGTATGTGTGTGCCTTGACGTTTCCAGTATGCAGCGAGTGGAAGTGGTGATAGCCTAAATATGGCCATGTTTGTATGTGAAGCTGTTATAGCAGTATACATCATGTTATGGAGCCATAGGACATGCGAGCTTAACTAGCATAATGGCCATACAGCCCTCACAATGAGAGACATCGGTATACCCCTCGGTACAGGAACATCACATATTACCTCAGTCCAAGAGGGACTCAGGCAGATGCTGTTTGTTGAGATGTCAGCTACCCAGCTAATCAAACAGATAGCATGTTCTGATGTGCACTGAGGTGCTCTGTGTACCATTAGGCAGGGTCTGTTTCAAGGGTGTGTTTAAGTCTGCTAGAAAAATGTCTCACAGTCATGTAGAACTAACGTCACATAGTAGGTTAATATCCTTACAGTGAGTCAACCATCTACTATGCTCCTTACATATAGGCAGCAAATGCATTCCAGTAAGGTCACACATTGCCCTGTAGCAGACCTTATCACAAATTATGAATGCATGAGTATGCTGATGCCGTCATTGTCCTTGGTAGACTGTTGTACAGATGTGAACCTATGGAGCTATGCACATATACTACTTTACCTTGCTGAAGTCATATTTCTGCTGTGCTACCATGCCATGCTGTGCTGCTTCACTGCCCCGTGTGTTTATAGGTTATCCCCTCAGACTCCTGGACAGAAACTTACACAGGTCTGTGACTTAGCTGTCATTGTGTGAGAATATTGCCAGTACATCATCATACAACATAAGGTCCACAAATTTATGCTGCATACTCATGACACATGCCAGCATACAGTGTATGTTGGTGACCACAACAAGTGACATGACAAAACAATATTGCATTACACAGGTATATATCAAGTAATATAGTCACCCTTTGCATCAGACACAACTCTTCATTCCCCTGCATCAATGGGAAGGATGACAGGGTTGTGGCACAGATATCAACACTTCCACAGGGTGATGAATGGGATGCTAAAGGCCTAGGCTGGCCCAAACAGTTGACAACATGTGTGTGAATCTGGAAGGGGAATGGGTTAGATGGAGCATATAGAGGTGCCGTGTGTATCTGTAAATGACCTGCATGTGACAGTAGTGTGTGAGTGTGAAAATGTACACAGTGAAGCTCAGTGCTAGCCCTACAAGTGTGTATGTTTGACAGCTGTGGACTGTACATGGTAGAGTTGACAGTTCCCTGTCTATGACCCTGAACATGGGAATTGGCTCTGCCAGGAGTTGCATTTGCACCACCATACCCAAGGTCAGATGCGGTGCTAGTACCTGACAGTGACTGCAGTCTGCTGTGACAGTGTCCACCACAGAACCACCCAGGACCATGTGCTCATAGCCTACCACATAGTGGCATGGATACCACACTCTCCTCTGTAGCTCTGGATGTACTGCCACTATGGGAGCGTAACTGTACATAGCTGCATGGACTATCAGCAGATGGTTTTGCTGATCTACATCCATGGGTCTGATGCCCAACTCCAACCACATGTTCCAATGCAGACAATGTGCAGTCTAAGACAGACACTGTTTCAGCTCTCTGTCTGTCGACTGAAACAGTGAACCCATCCAGGGTGTCTCCAATGCGGTGGAGGCACTCATGGATATCAGAATGTGCTGCATCCATAACCCTAAGCATATGTCTGGTGTTCTATTTAGAACATGCCTGTACCTCCATGACAGCCTGAAACATGCACCGAGTGACCTGTGAAGCAACATCTGCAACAGGTGGTGGACAGACAGAAGTCCTCCTATGAGCACCCCTGTCAATCAGCCTGTGTGGGCCTTCACCAGCTGTCTGGCTTTGGCCAATGTCTACACACACTGAAGATATAGTTGCCACACTGGCTTGTTCAATATCTCCACCCTCTGACATTTCCATATTTGAGGTCTGTGGGGACTGCGTATGTGGGGCATACTGACTGTGTGCGGTGAAAATTGAGGCACAAAAGGGATGTCAATCTCTGGGACAGATTCAGCCCCCAACAACCACACCTGTGCCTCACTTTTGCCACCATTATCAGCAGAGTCCAAAGAGAAACTGACATCAGATTGTGTGTAGGAGAGATCCCAACCCCCCCCAGTCCCCTGTGGAAACCAAGACAAAAGCAGTGCATTACTACCTGCACTATTATGTATGGAAAATACACAAAGAGTCATAATAATGAGGATCCACAACTGCATTACCACTCTCACATCTTCTCATCTCCACTTTCATGCACAACAGACTTCCTCACAACAAAATACATATTCGACCCAAGGACTTTATTACAAGTACATCAGGGAAATCATATTATACTTGACCAGTACAATGTACCTTTTAGGTATGCAATATGACATTATACCTAATAAAACAACAGATAAAACCCAGTACATCTATCTTAGCAAATACATACAAATACAAGTTTCAATGCCTAAGTTAGGTAACATTGACCTTTCGGTATGTACAAGACATTTCGGATTAATTGTCTCATGTATACCAGGAGGCTTTTCACTCTGAACGGTAATTGCAAAAGTGTTTCTGTTCAATCAACTACACTCCTGTGATTAGCCACTCTAGAAAACTTAGGTAACTGTTCCAGACTAGACCATACAAACATTCTACTCTGGTTACACACAGCATTAGCTGTACATAGGGAATTATGCTGTCCCTTACCCTTAATAGCATATATATGTTCCATAAGAAAACAGTATAAAGCTTATCAGAAGCAGGACCATGGCCTTGGGCAACTCCTGACAGACCTGTACAAAGGTGAGGGTGAGGTCATTTCAGTACCACAGCATGTTGCAGCACAACAAGGTAATATCTGCACATATCTCACATGTATGGAGGCTACTGTGTTACTTGATGTATTGCTGACATTCTTAGTATGAGTGCACAAATGAGCTAACCCCCCAAAGCACATAGACATGACATGCACATAAAGGTATGTAAAGCCTGACAGAATGACTGGTACAGAATAACAATGGTGATCACAGCAAGCTTGCACGCTGCTCTGCTGATGACACTGTGGCACCCACCTCCATGATGTATGGTGTGATGGATGCCTGGGAGCTGTTGTGTGTCCCTACATGCACCAGGAATTCCTCAGTGGCCATGAGTGGTTGTCCCATTGCAGGCTTTCCACCAGTGATGGCACGAACCCCAGCTACATCAGCTGCCCTTCATCATGTAGCATTCACCATGTCTGTAGTGTGGTGTCAAACCTGCTCATATATCATGTCCTGGTCGCCAGTCTCTTTTATATCCTGGACAAGGTCTTCCCACAATGCAGTCCACTTTTCCCTGTTATGCCTCCCCCTGGATAGGAGCATGTGATGTTGCTGCCATAGTTCTTGAAGTATTAGTTCATTCTCCGCATCTGAAAATGAGGCATGTGGTCTGCAATACATTAGCCCTGAAATACACCAAAGGGCAAACACATTACAGGATCAAATACATGGATGTCCACTATGTACAGATACAGCAAGAACAAAATAGCTGGCACTATCTACTGCTTGCTCACACATGTCATACTCTACAGTGTGACATCATACTACATGTGTGGATACAACCAAGATATTTTACATTACTGCTGTAGTTCCCTGTGTGCCCTGACAGATTCTGCTGTATGAGCATACACCCAATACTCTGGCCCACTGTGGTGTGTCCCCTAAGGCCAGCCACACAATAATATGTTATAAGACCAGTGCTGGAAATAGCATTGTGCTATTACAACCACTATATTGGGAAAGTCCAACAACACCAGTGTACCACAATGACAAAAGACAATGCAACCCTGATATATTGTATGCCCCCTGTATGTGTAAGACAGCAGGGTATCAATGACATGTCATTACCAGAGGTCTAAGACAGGCTTACTGCTATGTGCCCTATTCTCATATCTCTATCCTTCCATCTGCAGTCTCTTATACACAAAAAGTTACATACCTGATTGAGTGCAGTACTCCTCTTTTGAAATGTGCTACTAGTACTGTTTCACAAATGTGTGCTGTGTGTGAGGAAAGTCCCATAAAGAATGTCTGCCCATAGCTAGCTGCTTGCATTTAGCAAGCTTCTCATTAGCAGGTAATTGCCTCTAAACCAATCTATGATACTGATATGCTAATTGCAGCCAAAACAGCTGAGTTGCACTATCATTAGTCAATGACATGCAACCACTGTGCACTATATAAGGCCTTCATGTAGAACATGGCCAGTTTCTTAGCTGTTGAGATAGACATTAGTGGAGTGAGGAGAGTACATTGTAGCAGAGGGTAGGTCTTTAGCAGAAACCTTTACATAGAGCTGTGTGTACCATAGGCTGCAGCTGCTGCTGCAGATAATAGACAGACAGAGAGTGTGAACATTTTGGAGGACAACAAGCTGTAGGTGTGTCTGTGTCTGCCGTGTCAGCCTTGTTGTAAAGGCAGAGCCAGAGTGAGAGTACCTGTTACACTCCAATTATGACGTGTTTAAGGTACATATGTTAGCCAACTGTGTCAATAACAGAATAATAGGCAACATATAGTAATGGTATAAGGGTATGTGAAGTGTGCCCCTAACTCAGGCCTGTGACTTCCAGTACTGAAAAGCAGTTATTTACTTTGCAATGCTTTTTGTGGATAATGATTGATTGAGTCATTATTTAATTGCTGTCTTCACAATAATGTAATTCAAATGCAATGCAACACTAGATTTGAACCCAGGACTGTGTGTGTGGCAAAATGTATCATACGGAAGGCATTTAACAGACTCAGCTACTGAGTCACTGCTGCAGCAGATCTATTTGCAAGATATATGTGTACATATATAGGCTGTGACAAACATTTTCTACATCCATCAATATGTGCATGGCTTTAGGCAGATGTATTTCTGCACCAGAATCACAGTTGAATATGTATTTTGCCATGAATGCCTTAGCAGGTGACTTTCTACATATTGCTGATAAAAGGGCACATTTAATTATCACAGGCCTCAATTACATCCAGTTTCATGTCTTTGTTTATCTAGTGGTTTGCTATTGCACCAGATTCCAAGGGACACTCCCATTGTTTCCAGTTGTTTTATTCCAGTTTGTGAGGTGCGGTGTGGCGCACAGCTCCACTGAAACATGCCTAATGACTGTAATTGGCAATTACTATGTTTTGTTTAAATCACCTGTTTTAATTAATAGTTGTGTGCCATGGAAGGTTAATGCAGTGTGCTGCAAGTGTGATTGGCTCGGATTTGAAACATAGCAGAGGTGTTTATTTTGTAAATGTGTCTTACAATGTTAGAAACACATATAGTCATTATAGCAATATTTAGCTGAGCTTAGTAAAGCTGTGTGATGTGCCGTGGCCTACAACACCGCACTAAAAAATATAAAGAAAAGAAAAAAGGGGAGGTAGGAAAGTGATAAAATGGGGGCAAGCAGGAAGAAAAACATATTGAAAGGCAGGGATGGATGTGCAGGAAGGGTGTAGGAAAGAACCATAGCTATCTATTTATTGTGCAGCAACAACTGTGCACTTTGACAGAATTTGTAGATGAAAGTAGATTCTCAAATCCCAGAGAGCGGGGTGAAGACAACATAACTGCATTGTAAAGTCAGTTGGACCGATTTATGTGTGTCCAGTGGACACGTGTTCAAAATGGAGAGCTATTTATGGGATGATTTTTTTTTTTTTTGGGGATAGATGCCCATTTTTTTTTTAAGGTGAGAGTGGATTGTTGGGGAAGGGACATATGTACATGTGGGGGATGTGAGTTGGTTAGATGAGGATGCATTTGCAAACAGACAAGACAGCAAGCAGGGTGGTATGTGAAACATGAGGGGGTTGAAAACCTTGGATAGTGAGGGTGTTGTGGAATCCAAGTCCCATGTGCCTCCAGACAGCAGCAACATGACTCATGTCAACACCCATGAGACTGTTGGCACTGCTCCATCACTACCCCGAGAGTGGCTGTGCTGGAGGCTGGGCACCGGGTTGAGGCTCCCACACCAGGTTGGCCAGCATGCCCTCAGTCCGGTGCAGATGGTGGTCATAGCCCCGGTGAACTAACTTGCACACCAAGACCAGCAGCTCCACTGGGGTGACAACTCCCTCTCAGCCACTGCTCCCAGAGGGGAGCCCATCCCTGTCCCATGGGGCAGTTTTACCTGATGCCACAGTTAGTGCAGGTGCAGCAGAAAGGCACCACCAGTCTGGTTCCCAGATGTGCTGGGACCCATTGCCATGGCCAATTGAGGCAAGGTTCGAGGATCAGCCAGAATTGACCTACCTTGATGTGCTGTGGTAAATAAGGTACAGCAATAAGTTATGGTTAGTAATAACCAAACCATTGTTAGTATTAACAGGATAAAACATCATATTTATTCATCCAAATGCATACTCATGTATATTATGTGCAGCACATTAAGTAACATAACAGTCAGTATGGTAATAGCATGCCAGTACGAAGTAAATCATAGGGCCAACAAAACAGTTAGTTTACCACATATGTTAACATTGTATCATAATAAAACATAACAATAATCAACCACATTTTGCCAAAATATAGTTAATTTAACAAAATATGTTATTATTACATCATAATAATAGATAACAGTAGCAAATAAATGAAGATAATGGATGGGGAGAGAGAAAATCATTCTATTACTTACAGTGCATATTATATCCCTGAAAACACTAATAATAAATACTCTGCAGGTATGTAGTGTCAGTTTGGAGTACAGTGACTACAATTCTCCTATAGCTGATGTAGCATGTACATCCCTCTCAAGCTGTTAGTATTAGTCAGTATGGGCCAAGCAATAACAAATGCAGATACACCACTACACAGAACAGTTTCATATAATGTGGACCTATATAGCTATCCAGGTGTTCAGTAAACAGATTTGTTAATACATTGCATTCCAGGTAATAATTTATCTGCTACTCATGTGACAGATGGATTAGGCAGTTTTAATTACATTCCAAGAAATTATGATGCTTGAGAGGCATGTTTGTATACAGTAAGTAAACTAGACAGCCGTCATGCCTTAGTTGGCTGTCATGGGAGTAGAACCCAATAGGTGTGACTGCAGGGGACATCCACAAATAATGTAATAATTGACTGCAGCAACTTAGTACAGACATGCAAGGGATACAGCCATACTAGGATTACACTGCTTTATTTATGAACCAACAATGCTGATGAACACATTCCTGGTATTGATGTTAACGTTTTGTGAAATCTAAACACAATATCTGCTCATAATTTGGTCTACCTCACCCAGATATTTCTTGGGTTCCTGGTGAGAGAAAAATTCTGAGCATTACATGACTGATACTGAAAATTTAGTGCTACATACAACTGGATTTGAACCCAGGACTATGTGTGGCAAAATGAACAACATACAACCCATTTAACATACTGAGCTACTGAATCACTGCTGTTGGCTCACTGACTGATACTTGCATGTAGATCACGTGGAACAATACTTATGAATTGAGCAATACAAGTTACAGGACATTCCTCTGAAATTCTAGTACTATTACAGTGTTATACTAGACTGCAGTGACAGTGGAACACATATGCATGGAATACAACCATAATGCATATCTTAAATAAGCTGTATTTTAGAATCAGCAATGCTAGTGAACACATTTTATTGTTATTGGTTTAAAATATCTCAGATGTCCACATACAATATCTGCCCATGGACTAGGCTACCTCACCCATATACCTTTATTACCTGATGTCAGAGGAAGAGTGAACATTATATGACCAATATTGGTTTGAAGCCAGCCTTGGACAGTAGTATGAGTTGAACAATACAGTTTGCAGCCATTAGATTTGCTGGCTACAACTATTACACAGTTACACTTGACTGCTGTCATATATGTTGGCCAGTTTAATAGATCATATAGTTATGGTATGTAAATTCTGTGAAACATACCTGCATTAGACGGCAAGTGAAGTCAGTATTATTTGTAAAATATTGCTTTGAAATATATATGCCAATTGTGTTTTATAGTCATCATGTGCTGTAGGCACATTGTCCTGATCTGTGTCTTTGTAGCTCGTAGCACATCATCGTGTGGCCTATTCAGCAACCATGATGTTGTTCATGATGCGTCTTAGCACAGTAGTATGGCCTCTGGCCCAGAGGACATTGAGTTTTTAGGCGAGTCCATCCATGAATTTAACACAGATGTTGCACCAGATGTATCCTCAGATGTGAAGGTCCAATTGTCTATGGATTCAGAGGATGATGACAGAGTGGATGTTGAACAGGGTGAAGTCATTGATAAACACACCACAGTTGGCAGCACTGCTGCTGATGAATCCACAGAACAATCAGACACAGGACATCACTGTAGACATAGGCAAGCAGATGGTGGGCATGGCCAGGTGTCAGATAGTGTGCACCTCCTGCTGCAGGCAAATTAAGAGGTGCAACTACACCATCTTTCAGAAGTCCATGCACTTGCTAAAGCCACAGATCATGTGGCACAGCAGCTGTGTGTCATGCATGAAGGGAAAGAGTGCAGGCATGGTGAGATTATGGCTGCATTGGCTGCTCAGAATGAGAGCCTGTTAGCTGTGGTATGATCAGTGGAAAACCTGGTCTCTATGGTACTGTAGCAGTGTCATACTATTAATCAGGTGCGGCCTTAGGTCAACTGGTGCCCTAGGCAAAAGGGCTCCACGGTGGCCCCCATGGCAACACCTGGTGCCTCCATCCTGGTCTACCTACACCAGATAAATACTGGAAAAGTGCCCCTGCTACAGAGGCATCCTAGGCGGCCACCAAGTTGGCCTAGGCCTAAAGCCAGCTATGCTATTAATAGGATTCTGCAGTCCATGAGTATACAAGGAAGATTGCAACCTGTGAGAGGCAGGTCACCTGCTCACAGAACCAACTTTGGCCATGTGGAATCCCTGTCTGTGGTCCATCCTGCAGAGATGTCAACTGCTGGCACATCTGCTGAGATCCCACTAGTCACAAGGCCATCAATTCAAAGTCAATCTCCTTCAACAGAATATGATGTTATACCCCATCCATCTCCTCTGTGGAACAAACAGGACAGGATCTGTCCCTACATGGTCATGGCAGGGCTGACCATAGTGTGAGATGTCAGCGAAGTCAACCATGACCATGTTAGAGTGTGTCCAACAGTATCATACATACACCCAATATATATTATTTCAATACTACTGTGCTGTGATATGCGTTTCTGAAATAAAAATGTCTGCTTGATGTCATGTGTGATTTCTCTTTTTTCATGCTATGAGATTGTACAGATATGTAAGTGTAGCACTGAATTGCATCCCTTATTGTTGAACATACAGTGATAAAACAGAATGAATGTGGATGCATACTCATGTTGGTTGTGCCCTGAATTGAAATTTTTATTTTTGACACATTTGCAAATGCTCATGTTTTAATAGGTCAGGCACATGTTGATGCTCACTGTTTATATCTAGTAGGTATTTTCCATTAGATGCAATGTGTGTTGTTGTTGTTGTGGGGCAACACCCAAACATCAATGTTTAATCTATGTACTCATGTACATGTGGCTTGTCATGATTGAAATGTCTGGGTCAGATGCTGCCTTGGCCTACACTTGTGCCCATACCCTATGTGGCTTACGCCTGTGAATTCTGTCCCCTTTGTTCTCTTGCTCCTCCTTGGATACCTGTGGGATGTGCTTTCAGACATTTGTAGCTCTTATGGTAATTTATCCTCAACTATAGCTGGAAGACCACCATGTGCTCAGGTTAGCACATTGTGCAGCATAGCACACACTTTTATTTGTGCTACCTTCTTACGTTTGTATTGCTGTGCACACCTCATGAATCCAGACATCTGAACCCAGCTTTCAATACTCCAAATACACTTTATATGATTTTTCTAATTGTTGCATGTGCTCTATTGTAGGCATCCTGTACAGGGTTGGATGGATCATGGTATGGCATCATTAGCCACATCTCAAGAGGGTAACCACAGTCATCCGTTGGGGAAGTAAAAACACTTTTGTTCAGACTGGATATTGTTGACAGGGGGGTTCCTTAAGTTACATTCTAACTGTGATCCTGTACTTACTCAGAAGCAATCCCTCCAGAAACTCACCTTGCTGGAATGCAGCCCTGAGTCCACTTCCCTCAAATGGCAGCATTATGGACACTTCTAGCTTATGTTGTCATTATGGTTGTTATGCTGCCATCTGCTGCCCACACAACTAGGTTTATGAATGGCCAGCCCTTTCTGTTTATGTATTGGTCTGCTTCTGTATGTATTGCTGTCTTGATATGTATGTGTATGCAATCTATTGCAGTGAGTACATGGGGAAGTTTGCGATGTTGTAGAACTGGTGCATTACAGTTCTCTGCTCCATGGATGTGGATGGAAAGTATAGCTAGTTATCCACCTGGCTGCACATTGCTGCCAGGAATTTAGCCAGGGTACAACTGTCAGCTATCTGTTATACTCCCACAGCATCCCCCATGTGTCCCTGGAATGTCCTAGATGTGAGTATACCCAGGCTGAGACACATTTTGGTTTCAAGGGGGATGGGGTTTCCTAGCAGAACCTGCACAGACATGTGTGGGCACACATGTTGCAGACAGCCTTTTCCAAATAGAAAATGATGTTACCTTCCCTAATGCATGTCTCTGACATTATAAGTAAATTTAAATATTTTTTCCTTCAGTCTTGAGTCCCTGAAAACCAAATTGTTATTGAATTGTTCTGTGTCTGATCTTTTCTCCCCTACATCTATGGTGATATTCCTTTATGAGTTAATTAGACACTCAGTGGGCTGGGCTCCATAAAGTTCACAGAAGCTAGTTGCAGGCAGCACAACATGCCAAAGGACGACTTCACCTTGTCTGTTGTGGATGCAATTCCAAACAACATGCTGAAGGCAGACAGACAACTTAAGCATTCAGCTTAGGAAAATTAGTGATGTCGAGCAGACCAGTATGATTCCAAAACACATTATGCACACACAACCGACCTCAAATATGACAAGCAACTATATTGACTCCATTTATGAAATCCTTATTATAGACCCCAAGGAATTCATGCGAATACTATGGGTTATTGTGAAACCTGTGGCAAAACTGAAAAAAAATATATAATAAAACAACCTGAAGTTAATATATTTCAGCAGGCAGCAGTGATGCAAGCCATAAATGAGGATGTGGCTGTGCATTCTAGAATGTAGACAGCTAGAGTCAGAGTAAGACTGCAACTATACCAGCTGTTAGACCAGGAAATAATAGACAGATACTGTCCAGACAAAGAAATGGTGCAGGCTTTCAGTAACATGTGTGCCCCACACGTCTGTGCAGACCTTGTGAGGAAACCCCAAGCTCCATTGAAATTAAAGTGTGTCTCAGTTTGGGTATACTCACATCCATGACATTCCAGAGACACACATAGGGTTACTGTCTGTAATATCCTGGCAAAATTCCTGGAAGCAATGTGCAGCAAAGATGATGACTACATACAGTTTCCATCCACACCCATGGAGTAGTGAGATGTAATACAACATTTCTGCAACATTGCAAACTTCATCTATATACTTGATGCAATAGATTGCACACACAGACCTGTCAAGACACCAACACATCCAGAAGTAGACTGATCTTTTCTCCCCTACATCTGTCAACTGTTAAGATGGGTGTGCAGCAGATTGCAGAATTACAAACATCATGGCAACACAGTCTGGAAATGTCCATGATGCTGCAATCTGGAGGGAAAATAGACTTTGGTCTGCATTCCATCAAGGTGAAATTCATCAGAGATCGTGTCTGGGTAAGTTCAAGTACATAGCTAGGATGTAAGTAAAGCTTCTCCCTCTCAGCAATAATCCAGTCTGAACAAAAGTGGTTTTACTCCCCACAACAGGTAACTGGTTACCTCTTGAGCCATGGCTGAAAGACACTTACCATGAGTCATCCAACCCTGCACAGGAGATCTACAATAGAGCACATGCAAAAAACAGAAACACCATAGAATGTGTATTTGGTGTATTGAAAGCTAGGTTCACATGTCTGGACACACCCGGGGATACACTGACATACAAACCTGAGAAGGCAGCACAGATGATAATGGTGTGTGCCATGCAGCACAACATGCTATTCCGAGCACATGGCAGACTTCTAGCTGCAGGTGTAAAACAGTTGTCATGGTTGGAGATCTGCATAGCACAGAAGGCGAAATATAAAAGAGTGACAAGTGCTGAAAAGAGAGCAGTCCTTGACTATTATAGCAATAACCCACGCCTGGGTGTGGGTAATGCTGATTACCCGGTTGGCGTGGTTTGGTCCCGAGGTGAAGCCCGAGGGACCAAACAAAGACAACCGTGGGTAACCAGCATTACCCACACCAAGTGAGTTATTGCTATATAATGCCATTATTTAAGAAAAGAAATAATTACTTTTCTTAAATAATGGCATTGTATAATGCCTCTTTGCTGCCCTTCGCACCTGTCTGGTGTTCACGGCAGTTCTGATGTACTGCGTACCTCGCAGTACATCAGAGTTGGGCAAAAGCAGCGGAAGCGCCAAGTTCTCCGTTGCTTTACTGTCTCGCTATGTTAAATGGGTTTAACATAGCGAGACAGCTAAAATAAGCAACGGAGATCTCCGTTTTTTAAACTGTCTCGCTATGTTAAACTCATTTAACATAGCGAGATTTAAAAGCAACGGAGATCGCAAGATCTCCGTTGCTTTACTATGTCGCTATGTTAAAGGAGTTTAACATAGCGAGACAGCTTTAAAAAACGGAGATCTCCGTTGCTTTTTAAATCTGTCTCACTATGTTAAACTCTTTTAACATAGCGAGACATGTTTATACTAACGGAAAAAGTCCGGGCGACGGACCTTTTTCCGTTAGTATATTGAGGGATTTACAACGGGCACGCTGGTTGGGCTGGCCAATCAGCGTGCACGTTTTTAGGGTAGGCATTGTATAATAGGGGTGTATACACATGAAGCAAAGGCTTCCACTGAGAGGACATTCATAAAAGATCAATGTATAGTAAGTCATAATAATGGTGATGGTTTAAGGCATTAGTGACCACTATATTGCAATTAGTTTGCCAGATATAGTGCTGGACTGTTTTTGAAGGTTGTGAACTGAGAGAGCATTACAGATTTAGTGTTTCATACGTAAATTCTTGCAGCAGAGGTGATTGTCTTATTTTTTTATGGACTAAGTATCCCACTAAAAGGATGTTGTATGAGAAAGAACTACAAACTAGTCTGAATATGCTCCAATACACTGGACAGTCAACATTTCTTCTAAACTGCTAAATCAAAACACATATTATTTTGTAACTGAATCATGACCGTCACAGGGAAAACTAATAACACTGAGCTGTTTACAGGAAGATGAACATATTTAATTTGCTTGCTTAAAAAAAATTCCAAAATAAAAAAGTCAGGGAACTTTATTTATTTGTTTTCCATTCTTCCACTTATTATAGCCATTATTGTGGAATCACAGCACTTTCAACATAAGGAAGTGTTAAGTGATTGCAGTCCTCAGAAATTTTTATATTCTAAACAATGTGTAACGTGGCATCCCATCAGCTGGGAAACACATACTAAGTGTATGTGTGTGTGTGTGTGTTTGTGTGTGTGTGTGTGTGTGTGTGTGTGCATATGTTTACACATATGTATTAGTATAGTTAATTTGACTGAATCACACTTCACTGAATCACAACTGAAAACTCATTGCATGGAATCACATTTGACTGAATACCTTTACTCACCAAAAATAGGTTGCAAACTTTCATTTTGCAGCAGACTTTTGTCTCACAGTCCCTTATTTATGTATACTAACACCATATTCACACAATAGCGGAGAAAAGAGAAAAAAAACACTCACGTACACAGTGGATCACTACTGGCACAGACAGATTTAATAGAAAACATCATTATAACAAATATAACTTAAAATCACATTTGAGTGAAAAACATTATTATACCAAAATACTATACACATTTCCTTTTTGCAGGGGGTCTTTGCCTCCCCAATATTTAAATATACTAACTCCATGGTTGCACAGTATTCGACAATTTTCAGTCAACTGAAATTCAATAAAATGAGGTTCAGATTGGTTCAGCCAATTGTGACTAAGAGAAATGAGATTCAGTCAAATGAACTACTATTGTATATCTATCTGCATATGTAGCTGTATCTATATATATATATATATATATATATATATATATATGTATGGTTCTACTTCAAAACATCTAATTCTCATAACATCAAAACTCAAGACACTGAGACCATAACATCGAAAACCCAAAACACTGAAAACTCACAACATCGAAAACTGAGAACACTGAAATTTTGAATCACAACATCAAAAACTACAAAGCACATGTAAATAACATCCCCTCCACCTATAACAACACCAAACTAATAAGCACACTTTTTACTGCATTTCATACATATATATAAACTAACATAGGTGCAGTTTATTTTAAAACTTGTATTTTGCAAAATGAAGTCTCACTTTTAAGCAGGTCATGGAAAGCCACCTAGACAGTAGCTGACCAACTGTAAAGCTCTGTGTCACAGGTTATTCCTTTATATTTATGTTTTAAGTGAACATAGTCATTACAAACAATATTTTTATTGCTGCTGTTATACTGTTGATATCCCAAGAAGATACTTTTTTGTTGTGGTAGTCAATGTGATATTTGAATGCAGGAAACTACAGGGCAAGTCTGTCACATTCTTTTTTTTTTTTTTAATGTTTCTTTTATTTTTCATAATAGAAAACAATGCATACAGAAAAATAGAGAACATTGCAATTATGAACATTAAAATAAAACGTTGAATTATCACAGGTTGTTGTGGATATGAAGACAATTTAGCAATGGTACATAAAAAGAAGGGGAAAAAGGATAAAGAAGGCATTGTAATCAATCTAACCAAAAACACTTATATACAGTATTTACAAAATAAAATAATAATATGCTACCAATCCTCTACAGAGACATTAAGGAGAGGAGGAAAGATAAAATTAATTGAGTTGGCAGTGGATCTCCAGTTAATAACAGGGATAAGGATACGTATTGCACTAAATGCAGGAATAGGGAATTATTCGCTCAAGATTAAATCAATAAGATGTTTCCATAATTTGCTAAAATAGGCTCTCTTCTTGGGACCCTTTATAATGAACTTATGAGCTGAAATGTGTTTGTAAGCCATCTCTTTGAAACCCCTCCAAGAAAGTCTGGTGCGATCCATCCAGTTGTTTGTGATGTATAATTTAATAAGGGAACAGAGAATAATTAAAATGTGAAGTTGTAGTTTAGACAACTTAGAGGGGGGGGATATGTAGAATGGCTGTTTCCCATGAAAGTGTGGAGTTATAGTAACCCATTTTTTGCAGACGGACTTTTAGAGAGCACCAGAGTTTGTGAGAGTGGTTGCAGTACCACATAATGTGTAGTAGATCAGCTCTCGGATAGGGACAAGAAGTGCAGGAGGGGGATAGATTGGGATTAAATTTATTAAGTGTTACAGGAGTGTAGTAAGAGTCATTGTTCAGCATCAGTTGGGTATATAAGAGTTTTTTGAAGAGGGAGAGTTCTAAAGTAGATTTTATGGCTGAGAGTTTTTGATCCTCTGTAATAGGGGAGCCAAGGTTATTCCAATAGTTGGAGAAAAGACAATTCGATTTGTATAGCAAGGCATTCAATAGTTTGTAAGAGGATGAAATTGTTTTTTTACGGCTCGAGATTGCAGAAATGATTTCACCTAGTTTGTTGATTTCCTGAAGATTGGGAGAGAGATTGATAGGTTGTGCAAGTATAATCTCTCTTAGTTGCCAGGAGAATAACTGTGTATTTGTTATTGGCCCCAAGAATTAACCGTAGCTCAGCAAGGGTTTTAGTCCTATATTTGTGGATATCCCATATATTAAGATCCTTGATGAGAGGAAATTCAGTGAGGTCAAACATTTTATTATTGATCTTGAGATTTGGATTATGGTGTAGTGGTTGGAGAAGGGGTAAGATATTTTCAAGGTTGATGTCTTTAATCAGTTTTTGGAAAAGCCTGATTTTGTGTTTCAGGGATTGAGCTAGTTTACAGTTGGTCATGGAAGTAGTGGATAGAAAGGGGATAGCCTGTGGGCTAATTTTGTTAGAGATAATATGGTGATGCCAAATTTTCATCCAGGATGGATAGTGAGTATGAGCTTTACTGTTAATATTTGAGATAGACCAGACCCTATTAGAGCAGATGATCTTGTAGTAAAGTTGAAAATTTGGAAGGCCTAGCCCTCCTTTCTCCTTAGGGTAGATTAACTTGGAGTAAGAGATCCTGACTGACTTAGGAAACCAGATGAACTTGGCTAGATCTTTGTTAATTTTGGAGAAAAAATTATTAGGAACCAACATATCAGAAGCATTGAATTGATATAGGAGTCTGGGTAGAACATTCATTTTCGCTATTGCTACTTTGGATAAGAATGCTAGGTTCAGGAGTTTCCATCTTTGTAGATCTTGATGTATACTAGACCATGTTTTTAGTAGGTTATTTTAAAGCATGGAAGCTTGGTTATGTTCAAAGTGAATAACGAGATATTTAAGGTTATATGTTATTTGGAAAGAAGACTCAGGAAAACAGAAAGATTTATGAGCATTAGGGTTGATTGGGAAAAATATGTGATTTTTTATTATTAATTTGGTATTCTGAGGCAATAGAGAAGTTCCTGACGGTGTTTAAAATTTTAGGTAGATCTGAATTGGGAAATTGAAAGTATAGATTTAGGTCATCGGCAAAAGCCGATAATGCAACTTGAGTATTTAGGATTTTAGGAATAGAGTGGTATGAGTTTTGGGTGATATATAAAAAAGGGCTCAATAAAAATGTTAAAAAGAAAGGGGGAAAGTGGGCACCCCTGCCTTGTTCCATTGGTGATCAGTATTGGACTGGATCTCTGTTTGTTTATGTATAGGTATGTGTGTGAGTTTGTATAGAGTATTCTGATCATATCAGAGAAGGTTTTAGGTATATTAAAATGAGACAGGGTAGCAAACAAAAAGTCCCAATTAACTCTGTCAAAAGCTTTTGATGCATCCAGGGTTAAGGCGTATATCGGGTTTTTATCTTTTTTTGTAAATTGTATTAGGGAATCCAATGTTAAGGTGTTGTCCCATGTGTGTCTATTGCTCATAAAACCAGCTTGGTCAGGGGATATTAAGGATGGGAGTATCTTTTGGAGTCTACTAGCTAGAATAGCAGCAAAAATTTTAATGTCAACGTTTATTAACAAGATTGGTCTATAATTGTGGGGGTCTGCTTTATCTTGTTTGTTTTTTAATAACAAGATAGTTTTTGAGTTGTTCCAATGAAGGTCAGTAATACCCTTCTTTATAATAAAGTTGAAGACTTTCAATAGAATAGAGGAGATTTTTGAGCTAAAAACTTTGAAGAAGTTAGTGGTAAAGCCATCTGGGCCCGGGGATTTGCCTACTTTAAGGTTATTTATGACGTTTTGAATTTCTTGAATGTCGAGCGGGGCAGATAAAAGGGAGACTTGGTTTGCTTTAAGAGAGGGAAAATTGATGGAGTTGAGAAAGGTCTCCATCTGTGGTTTAAGAGTGTTGCGTTCATTTCTACTATAAATATCTGAATATAGTTCATAAAATATTTGGATTATTTCATTTTCTGATTTGTAGATTTTACCCTGGTAATGGAGAGTGGAGATTCTAGGAGCACCATTATTGTTTTTTAGTATTCTTGCCAGTGTTCTTGAGGGAATTTGTGCCCATTCAGAGTATGTTGCTATAAATTTTTGTTCCTGCAGGGAGTAGTTATGTGAGTGGAGTTCAAATAAATCTTTACGTGTTGTATTGATCAGTTCGTCTATTTTTGGGTCAGGGAATAGTCTCTGTTTTTTTTCTAAAGAAGAAAGTTTTAAGGACAAATTAGTTTCTTTTTTTTGTTGAGTTTTTTAAGAAAGGAAGCTTTATTAATCAAAAAACCTCTCAATTCAGCTTTGCAAGCCGCCCATTGGATGTCTGGTGGAATTTGGGACTTTTTAAGATTAATGTCTAGATCAGATAGCATGTTATTAATTTTATTTAGTATATCCTTGTTATTTAGTAAATTATTGTTAAGGGTCCGATTAGCGAAGGTAAATGTAGGGGTAGTAAATCTAATTTTGAGGGAGATTTTTGCATGATCTGAAAGAAATCGGGGTTCAATATTGAAAGCATTTTTAAATTTAGATAGAGGGTCTGAAATTAGAAAGAAGTCTAGACGTGACCAGGATTTATGGCAGTTAGAGTAGAAAGTATATAAATTCTCTTTGGTCAAGATATTACTAAAAACAATAGTGTCAATAAGATTAAAATCTGAGATAAGTTCCTCTAGGGCTATAGAAGCTTGGAAGTTATAAGAGGAAGAGTTACTGGTGCGGTCTAAGCTAGGATCTATTACAGCATTCCAGTCCCCACCTATTATGAACAAGTAGTTTGGAAATGAATTTAGTATATTATAAATTTCTAAAATAAAGGTTTGTTGTTGAGAGCATGGTCCATATAGATTCAAAAAAAGAACTGGTTTGGAGGAGTCTAGGAGCATAGATGTGAAGTAACACCATCTACCATTTATATCAGATTTAAACTCGTTAATAGCTTCCTGGAATTGTTTCTTAATTATAATGGCCACACCCTTCGAATTTGAGCTATCACTGGCACTTATTATAGACCTAATCCATTTTCTGTTGTTTTCTTTCTCCCAATCTTCTTTAGACAGGTGTGTTTCCTGAAGAAAACAGACACTAGCCTGGGATTTAAAAACAAGGTGGAGTAGCAATTTTTTTTAGCAGTATTTTGTAAGCCTTTAATATTCCAAGAGTCAACAGACCAACTCATGCAGGTTAACACTAAGCAGGGTATAAGGAAACGTTATATATTTGGAACCTTATTATTAGATATGGAAAGGTTAATGAGTGTTGAAAAGAATCGGCACTATAATTGCAGTAGAAAGGGGAATTGGAGAACCACATCAAACCTGGGTTTGTAAAAAGTTTAAATGTAAAGGAAAAGGTAGCAAAGTACTCCTTCTGACTCACCCCGGTGCCTACCCACCCAAACCCCTTAGGTGAAGAAGTACAAAACCAAACATATAATAAACATAACATTTCTATACATATGTACAAAGAAAATCTCATCCAAAAGATCATCAGACTAGATCCCTACTACAGTGCACAGAAAGCATCCATAAATGAAAAGTAATCCTACTAGTATGTCAAATTGCTATGACACGATGTAAATTAACATATAGTTACAAGCCTGTTCGCTTAATCTTAATGCGTATGATAAATGAGGATCTATGAAACCCATGGAAAACAGATTTTATACAATTAAGAACAACTCTTATGGAATCACAAACAAAACAGGTAATGTGTAGGACTGGTACACAAACAAAACCTCATGGAGCTTATCATATACAAAAACATGTTACTGGTGTATATAACAGTATAGCAGAAGTTGTAAAAGTTTAAGGAGCTGAACAATATAGATATTTGTGATGCAGTTGGGCAAAAAAGTATTTACACTAATAATAACAGAACTGATTTAAATCTATGAATCTTGTTACATTTCTGTACCCCTCCCTCCCATCTGTGTTAAACATTTACTAGGTATAAGGACTTCTGATTGATATTTGAGTAGTCTTTGTACCCCCTTCTCAACTGTTTTCTGCATGTTTAATTATATCATTAAATTACTTTGCAGCCTTATGTCTGATTCTGTGGCCACCTTACCCCTGTTGGCATCTTACACATGAATATTTCCTTTAATTCCCATCTCAGAATATATAATTACATATCTGTAATCTTCAGCCATTTCAGTAAAACAGGATATCAGTGTTGCAATATGTGTAAGTGATTTCACACTGGCTACCTTAGATGTTTGTGACCATTTAGTGATTACAGTTGATCGGACTTTGCAATGATCATGCTTTTATCTAAACAATCTTGCTACAGCATCCTACTGCAGTTATACTAAACAGCTCCTCATGATATATGTTGGGCTGCTAACTGCATTATGTTAGCTTAGCGTGTGTTTGTTTGTTTGTTTAAGCATGTTGAACACAAAATTATTCATCTTGAACAAAGGGAATTTTATCAGGCTAAAACAATCCCCGCTCAGCGTAACTAGAGTGTCCCTATTGCAGAAAGTGCTTTTTGAGCTAAAATGTTTAAGCAGGACCATAATTTTGTATGCAGGAACAGTATACTACATAAAGAGCTGTAAGCAGAGGTCGAACCTAATGAGCGTGCACTCCTGAGAGTCCCCAGCTAAAGATATCCTACTGGGAACCTCGCGCTGTACATAAGTTCCTTGCTTGACACATGGATCTGCTCTAGGAAGGAAAAAAAACATTTTAAACATCTTTAACCATAATAAAAGAACTGTATTGGAGCTGAATTAGTGAGCGGAGTTGTCAATGAAGCATCCGGTGAGTAAACAGAGTTTATAGGAAGTTCATCTGCTAAAACGCTTGTATTAGTATTTTATAAAGGTTCAGGAACCTTGTTGAATGCTTTAAGGAAGGCTTCTCTTGCTTCGCTTTGGGAGGTTGCTGTATATTTAATGTCATTTTGGAAGAAGATCAGTGTGTTTGGGAAGCGCATTTGGAATCTGATATTCCTTCTGATAAGGTCAGAACAAAACGGAGCTAGTTTTTGTCTGTTCTCCTTGATAGAAAGGGGTAGATCTTGAGAGAAGGTTAATTTGTGATTGTTCCACATGAAGTTTTTGTGTTTTTTCGCCGAGTACAGAATCTTTTGGGCAATCTGAAAGTTAAGTAACTTTGTGTAGATTTGGCGAGGTGCTGAGGCGTCTTGGCGTTTATGTAGCGCACGATGGGCTCTCTCAATTATTACATTATTTTCACCTTCTGAGTGGAGTAGTGATTCAAATATTTGTTTTGTGACATTAAGTAAGCCTTGACTATCATAGTTCTCTGGAAGACCTCTGATTAAGATATTATTACGTCTACTTCTAGCCTCGAGGTCTGTTAGTTTTATCTGTAGATCTGATATAGAAGCTGTTTTGGCGCGCAAATCATCAGATAAGGACTGTATTTGAAACTCATTAGATTGTGTTTTTTGTTCAGGTGTGTCTACTCTGTCAACAATTTGATTGATGGATTTTCCTAAAGTAGAAAGTTGTTCCGAAAAACTTTGTATGGCAGAATGAATGGGTTGGAGGGCCTGTTTCAGCTCATCCACGTGGAAGTTGGAATCTTCTTTGGTATTAATATTGCTTTTAATAGGCTCCACATTTTGTTTATTTGTTCTCTGTCTCTTTGAAAGTCCCTCTTTTTCAGGTGAAAATATTGCTGAGGATTTGGCTTTTGTTGTTTGTGTATCCATTGTAATAGGATCATTTGTCATTTTTATCTGTTTAGCCATGTGAAGTTATGAGTATTTCAAGTAGAAGCAGGCCCCCTGGATCTCTTGTGGAAATAGCACCATGGAAGAGCTATAAAAGTTGAAAAGCTGTTTTGAGTTTTGCTGGCTGCAGAGGTAATGAAAGTTCCGAAGAGATGAAGGTAAAATAGCTCTTTTCAAGGTATGTAGAATCCTAGAGAATGTAGTTGAGGTAGGGAGCTCTGTGCATAAGCTGTACACTAGACGACCACCATTTTGGAATCGCCTGTCACATTCTATTTGTGTTGAATTCTTTATGAGCAAAATGTATCTTCTTGCTCAATTAGTTGCAAAACATGTAGAAGAAACTTTGGAGATCAAATACATTCCCATTCAAAATAGAACTGATAATACATTTTGATTGACCAAGATATTTTTCTTAAAAATGGTAACGAAATTACAGAGCGAGCCCAACATATCATGCCACACAGCTACTTATATTGTATTATTAGCCCACAATAAAATATATATACAAAACAAGCTGGACAATTTGACAAAAAATAAATAATTTGCATTTTGTAGGTCTTAAAAAGAATATGAAAGATGAGAATATGGTTAAATATATGGAAGTGGTCGTTTCAGCAACAATGAAGCTGCTGAAAACCATTGTAAAAGAAAACGTTTACCGATCACTGAGACCACCACAAGGCAAGGTCAAACCATGAGAACCATCATTTTCTGCTGATAAGCATTGGATACAAACTCATGATACTAGACAGCATAATAGAAATTCTTTTAGATGGCTGGATCACATTTACAGCTCTATCAGAATGTTTCCTCAAAGATGATTGCAAGGAATAAATCCTTTGTTGAAATAACACAATGCTGTTATCATAAAAGTATTTCCACATTTTTAAGTTCACTAAATTAGGTTGCAGAATGCTATGAAAAGTTTGGACTCTGTAGATCTAGCACTATAATTTCTGCGGCATCACCTCTGATATGAGCCGGTGAATAAGTAAACTTCACTGTGTATTAGTGCAGCTCCTCATATCACCATAGAACCAGAGAGGTAAAAGTAACAATCTATCTGAAAAAACATGTTACCACATCATGCTATGGAATACACATACTAGTGACTAGCCTTATTAAAACAAGTAGTGCCCCCACAAAGGTGAGTATACCTTCTATCTCAATAAGGAAGCTAATGGCCAATCAGTTATTTGCAATCTCTACACAAAATAAGTTTTCTTTTGTCACCTAGTGAAATGGATGAGATGGGCACCTCCAGTCAACCGCCACATTAGAAAGATATATTAACTCAAACTACTTCAGAAAAATCCTGCCAGAAAACTTCTACCTTAAATTTATTTTGCTTGGCAGTCAAAACTAAGAAATCCCAGATTAAATCAGTACTAGAGAGGAAAATACCTATCTGACTTGTAAGTGCCTCAGTCTCACTTGTCTTATTGATGTACTGCAAATGGAGAAGAGACTTGAAACAACGACCAGAAGAGACTTCAGAGGAAAACTGCAGTGTAGTGCATGGACATGGCAGTTAGTCTTCTCAGTGAAGAGCACATTAAAAGTAAAAGTTAGGGACAGTTTCCTTGGTTTTATTATAGTGCAATTTATTGTTAATTTCTTTACCAGTAGTTTTACTATGTTCAAACAAGTTTAGTTAACCAAGTGTCAGTTATTATCTGATTTATTTAAATACTTGACTAATAAAGTTAGCTTAATGTCTAATATTGACATGCTTTCAATACATTAATCAGAAAAATGTGCATTGGTATAGTTGTTGCTTTTGTTAGGGGTTGCCACAGCAGAACTCCGGTCCGCTAATTATCGGCAGTTGATTTTTATGGCGCCGAGGCGCCAGTCCTGACGCCCAACCTTCAACGAAGGCATGCCCATTCATGCATGTCTTTTGAATGCCACTCGACCTTGGGGAGGACATGCAGACTCCACACAGAAGGCGCTCCTGCCAAGAGTTGAATGGAAGAACCTCTTGCTGTGAGGACACAACACTACCGCTGCACCACCATGGCATCTATTCATATCAAAAACAACTTTTAAGCAACACAAGAAATGCATGTTTAATAACTTAAAAGTAACTAACTTAATTAGAGGAGAGAGTTTCACAAAAATCATACAGAGAAAATACTGGGGAGAAATGTTGATGACAGGTAAATCATTGCAGATAATCATATCGTGTGTTATAAAATGGACAGGACAAAATAACCAATCAGTTTGCTAGCTACTGGTGCATCAAATTTGTTCTGAGCATGAAAAAGGGTAGTGTAACCTATCTAGATCTCAAATTCAGTCACAAATACCTTTACCCTCTCAGACGTTAAAGTCCAACAAACTGCTAACATCTTGAAAAGTCATTTAGCATGGAAAAACATCAAGCACCCAAATGCTATTAAAGCAAACCAGTAAAGCATTAAGAAAATATACAACCAAATACCAAAAACAAACACACACACAACTAAAATGCATTACTGAGTTCAGATAAAACAGAACAAAACAGTAATCAGGCTTGTGATACAAAGGAAACATGCTTGAGAGTAACACAAATGGTAAAAACTGAAATATAGCTGTCATGCCTGATTAGGAATAGCAAAAGACAGCCAGAAATGTTAATAAATAAACCAATTAATAAATGACCACCTAATGAAAGTGACCAAAATGTGAATATATAAAGCAATAAATAAATGACCACATAAATAAATAACCTACCAATGAAAGTGAATCTATACCCACACAAAACACAAAAAGGAAATGCAATGTAGGAGGAGACAGCAAATCGCTAATGGAAAGCAAAATCAATCTTCACATTAAAGCAAAAACAGCTGCTCTAACTTAGGAGTAACAGGCTTACTTCTGCTTGCACACACTCAAACACGCATACACAAAACATAAACACACACACACACACACACACACACACACACACACACACACACACACACACACACACACACACACACACACACTAATACTCTGCTAGACACTGAAATGAATTTAAAAAGGGTTGTCACCAGCAGAAGCTTATAAAATGATTAAATCAATATAGGTTTCCCTCACATCACTATTTGTTCATAGAACTAGTACCCAAAGGAGATATGGCCACTTCTGTGAAGTGATCACTTATAATATTATTGTCCACTCGAGAAAAAATAAACTTTAAATGTGAAAAGACATAGGTTTGCCTTTCCTTAATTAATTCTGAATCCAAAATCTATGCAAGAATTAGGACTGTTTGACTTAAGCCTTTGTTATTGATTTTGCAGGCCCTCAACATGCATGATACACAAAGGGAAATCCAGACTGCATCAGCTTGAAACAATATATTCCTTATTTCAAGCTTCTCAAGTAGAGATCATTTCCATCTTGGCTGTCTTTACAGACTTTAAGGAGGCATTGATTCCTTCCTTTAATATTTTTATCAAATCCTAAAGTGCCTTCACGATTGTGAAGTCAGTTGTCAATGCACTGCAAGTGTTATATAATGCTTCCATTGTGTAGGCATGCTCAAATGTAATGACCTCTATGCTCTTCCTCTTAGACATGGCATCGGGCATGACTATTAACTGTTTCCTGTGTTTTTTTATGCTGGATTAAATACCCCTAACTCAAGTAGTAACATAAAAAAACTCATGGCACATTCTAAATCTTAAACAAATTACTAAGGCTTTAAGTCAGTTGCCCATTACTGTCATCTTATTCAAGTATGGAAACATCAATCTTGTAATAGACTTTGGATGATTTTGCTCAGTTGTCTGGTTCTAAAGTGAATATGTCCTAGATGAAGACCTTCTCGGACAACCAGGCAACACTGGCTCCCTATTAAAATCTTGACAGTCTTAATGCTGAGTGCTGACAGAATGAAAAAAGAAAGAAAGACCAAAACTACAGGAGAACATTGACTCTTGAATATCAATTTTCTCATTTAAACATATTTTAGCAGGAAGACAACCCCCCCTCCCTCACACCCCTGCCCCAATGTAGGGGGGGGGGGGCAAGCCATTCCCATATACCCAACTACATATATTCTAATGTATGTGTGTGTGTGTGTGTGTGTGTGTGTGTGTGTATATATATATATATATATATATATATATGTATGTATATATATATATATATATATATATATATATATATATATATATATATATATATATATATATATATATATATAATATATATTTATATATAAAATATCTCCAAGATCACCATAACTTGGAGCATAGGGCGAAGGGAATAATCGGAGAAATGGACTTCTCGGACTTGATATATACAAGTCCATTTTTTGTCCATTCAGTCTGTCTATTTCAGGACTCACTTGTGCATTTTCCAACATTTCAAATGATTAATGGCATCATACCATTTACAATTCCAGTGCTTTACTCTTCATACCTCTCAACCTTTTAGTGATAGAATCTGAAATAAAACCAAAACTAATGGGGGAAATGAAGGACAACAAGCAAGTTCAGATGGTAAACATCACTCATAACAACTTAGAATGTTGATAGAATATTATGTTTTTTCATCAGCATGCATTTTCTGAAGGCTATCAAGCCTGAAACTCAAAAGTCTTATTTAGTGCCTGCAATCTTGAATGATTTGTCAGAAAAACACACATTTTATAAAGGACAGACCAAAAGTATAAGGCAATATCTGGACATTCTATGAAACTCTGAACAGTTGAAAGGTAAATTTCCCCTAGTTTTTTTTGTGTGTGTGTGTGTGTGTGTGTGTGTGTGTGTGTGTGTGTGTGTGTGTGTGTGTGTGTGTGTGTGTGTGTGTGTGTGTGTGTGTGTGTGTGTGTGTGTGTGTGCAAAAATCCTTAATGTGCTTGGCCATTCTGTGGCACCTGAATCCCTTGAAACCAATGAATGTAAATTTGAAAAAATGTATGGTACAAGGTATTTTTAAGCATATATGGTTTGACAGATTATCATCTCTTGCTGAGAAGACAGCTTTAGTAGTACAATGAAAACATTATGTGCACTGTTTTATTATGCTGTTGTACTCTCACCTCTCTATCTAACCTCCTCCAGAGAACACAAATTGCAAAGATGTCGATTAAAATATATTTGGGATGGCAGATGCTGAGAGATACCAGAAAAGATTGTTTGGATATCTAGTACTCCCAAATCTGGCATTGCAGCCATGAATTTTAAAATGAAAATGCAATTTATTTTTCCTACTTCACTTCTTTGCAGTTTTACTCTAAGCTTGTCATAGATAGGCCAAAAATTTACTGGGAGGAATGAGATAAACTTGGCATTGACTTAATATATAGTCTGATTTAATTAGTTCAGGAAGGGTTCTGCACTTTGTCTTCGTTTAGAGTGCCTGCACAATTGACGTTGACTTTTTAAAAAAAAATTAAAAATACCTACAATTTTGGCATGACATTTTACCCCCACCCCACAAACACCCCTTCCTCTGGAAAAAAAAGGTATTTTATATGTATGGCTTTTACCTGTATGCAGCTAAAGTTCCTCTTGTTAATTCTATCTTTGCCTTGTTGGAAAGGATTAAGGCTTGTAAGTCACATTTTATTATTCTGCTATGACGAGTGGGTATCATCCACTTAGCAATCAACCAACACTGCAATGCATTAATAACAAGTCAATAGCCATAGCACTGAAACCAAGTCTTGAGCCTGATTCCATAAATTAATGCTTTACCCATTCTCTACAAAGAGTTTGAAAATGTTTCTTTATGATGGTTTCTGAATACATTACAGTAGTAAAGAGGTTATACAGATGTCATCAAATGTAACACTTGAAACATCGATGTAGTGATCAGTCAGTATAAGTTCTAAAGTTGTCCAGTGTTTCATATGTTATGGGCTACCTTCACACATAACTGCAAGGATGTTAGATATGCCTAAACCATTTTCACCACTGATATGGGTCCCTGGTCTTATTGTCCACTTGAGAGAGTAAGCAAGCAACTAAAAAACTGGTTAGTGCAATTTATTGCAATGTATAGAACAATGATAGACAGCCATGAAAAAAACAGTCAACTGTTCATCAGCATTAGCTCTGAAGGCTGCTAATAGAAAATTTGTACATAACATTTTGGTCTCCAACACAGTAAGGGAGTCCACTGGGGATGACTCAAGAAGGGCATTGCTATATCAATCATTCTCAAAATAATTACCCATGCAAACACAATCAACTGATCATAATTGGTGAGCTAAATCTCAAATGTGTAGACACATTGTGATCTAAACTCTCTAAACTTGCTGAAAAATTGGACTCACATAGTTATTTCATGCATCAAGCTTCATCTGTCTTCCATTATGCTCACACTGTTGGACGTTATACTAAGTAATGTTTGAAAAAAAAATCTTCTGGTAGAAATACTATTTAATTCCATTTATGACTATAATGTAATCATTTCTACATGGAAACTTCTTCTTCTTCTTCTCTTGGCTTTTCCCAGTTAGGGGTTGCCACAGCATATCAACTGACCGCTCATGATTGACAGTGGAGTTTTACAGTGTCGAGCTGCCAGCCCGGTGCCCAACCTTCCACAGAAGGTACACACACACACACACACACACACACACACACACACACACACACACACACACACACACACACACACACACACACACACACACACACACACACACACACACACACACACACTCACACCTAGGGCCAATTAGGAGTGTCCAATCCACCTACAGCATGTCTTTGGGATGAGGGAGGAAACCAGAGCACCCGGAGGAAACCCACGTGACCACAGGGAGGACATGCAGACTTCGCACAGAAGGCACCCCAGCCGAGGATCGAACCGGAGAGCTTCTTGCTGTGGGGTGGCAACACTAACCGCTGCACACGGAAACTAAAAGCAGCAAATAGATCACACAATGAAATAATATCAAGGACAGATAAAGAAAACCCCAGTTATGCCCATTAAAAAGATTTTAAATCAACAGACTAGATTCCTTTACATGTCACTACTGGCATTGATTTAGTTCTCAACATACCCTCATCACCTTAATTCCCATCTAAAATTTATTACATATCATTGCATTGTCGCCTCACAGTAAGACGCTGTCCAGCTCGATTCTCAGCTAGAGCGTCTTCTGTGTGGAGACATGCATGAATGGGCGTACCTTCGTTGAAGGTTGTGCATCAGGCCTGGCAAGCCGGTACATAAAAATCAACTGCCAATCATTAGCGGACTGGAGTTCCGCTGTGGCGACCCCTAACCGGGAAAAGCCGAAAGACACAAACAATAAATGCTGAAGGCTGAAATATCAGAAAGTACATTGGTTAGCATCAACAATAACCCAGCTTATAAACACTAGGGACAAGTCTCAGTAATAGCAAAAAAAAAAAAAAAACACCCATAAAAATATTGCCAAAGGCAATCACTATAGGAACTTGAGGGGGGGGGCACACAAGATTTAGTACTAATATACTAATAAAGCAAAATGTTATTACTGATGAAAAAATGTGATTGTTATCATTAAAGCGACTATAGCATTTTTGGAATATATAAAAACCTTAGAAAGTGACAAAATGTTTAACATCAAGAGGAACTTAAAGAAATTAAGAACAGAGAAAATATGCAAAATACAGGTCAGCATAACTAATCCCACTCAGTGCCATCAAAACAACTTCTCTGTCACTCTCTACCATCATTTGAACCACTACATACTTATTAGACAACTCTTACTTCTACTTTAAGGCCATAACGAAGAAACAAATCAAAAAGCAACTTTGCAAAACATCTGCTCACCATTATAATAATTTCTTTCCAATTCTCCTCTTCTTTTCACATTACTCCAATACTCATAAATGGGTCTATATTGAATCAGTGAACGCTTAAAAAAGCAAATGCTGATTCATCGACCCTCCAGAACACCCGGAACAGCAAATGTTTTCTCAGGGAAAAAATCTCTGGGCTGGTTTTGGGAGTTTGCCATTTCCTCCATTGTGGTGCAGTCTCGGAGTTGGTATATTTAAGTAGGGGGGTGTAGGGGCACCCCCCCCCCACATTAAATAATGTTTTGAGTTTTTTTTTTTTTTTTTTTTTTTTTCGGAACAGCGATTTTTTTCCCCTGGGAAAAAAATCTCTGTTCTGTGTGTTCATGATTTTCAGCGTTCGCTGAACTAGGGTCAATGAATAAGCATTCGCTTATTTAATATAGACCCTCATAAACAGTTATAACTCAAATTTTAACCTGTCTCTGACAGTTGAATCCATCATATGTCTATATAAACAAATCCCATGATCCCCTGTTCGAAAACATCAATCTTTCAGGGGTAACAGAGATCTAAAACTTAGTAACAAATATTGAACCAATTGACTAACAACTAGAAAAATCATATATCACTAGCTCTCACAGTTCTTTATACAAGTCAGCATTCTCTTTGACAAACAATCTAGCTTTAGACCAAAATACAGCAGTATTACTGCCAGCCTCTCAGTTACTAATAGTAGGTATGCCAACTTTAAGAAAAGAAAAACTAACACTGGCAATTTTTGTACATAAAAACTGTTGAATATGTGTAAACCATAACATCTTACTATAAAAGCTTAAGAAATACAGATATACATTACAAATTACATTAGAAATTACAAAGATATGCGTCTGGAGTATTTCTGCGCTGGCCTCCACTGAAAATTGGCTCCTTCCATGTCAGACATTCCAGATAAACAAATGTTAAATAAATAAATATGTACGTAGTTTAAAAACTACCTTCTTAACAGCTCATTCATTAGTTCTGAGAAAGAGTCACCCTCAGCATTGTCAAAGGTTCAGGCCATGGTCATCTCCAGTTCTTTGTTCATTAATAATCTATCATGGCAGCTCTCCACCATAAATGTGTTTTTTATGGAGACAGTGTAGTTAGCATCATGTCATTAGCATTACATTCCAAAAGTAATGCAGCCTTACAAAACAATTTCAAACTACTCTAGAACAAGTCACCTGACAATAGACTATCACACAACACCTAAAAGTCAACAATAATGTTATCTGCAACTACTGAGAGTCTCCATACCTCAGCCTGTTAATATTATTGCACCAGAGCAGCAGTTTCCCCTGTAATAATTCAACAAAAATTACCCCAGACTAACTGGATCAAGCCTGGCTTTCCTTCCTATGTACAACAACAGTTTCTGAAGATACTGGCCCAATTCAAAGTCACCTAAAGAATAGCCCACCTTCTAAAAAAAAGTGAGACAAGTGACTGACATTAATATCTTATTATTTTGGCTAGAATCTTTCTCCCATTACAGCATAACACTCCTTCATGGGATCAAGCAGGTTACTAGGCTGACAGCCCCAGGGCCCTTACAAGCCCAGCCAAGTTTAACCCATGATCCCAAGGATGCCTCATTCAAGCAAACACTAATATCCTCAGAAAGACTGAGAGCAACATTGTTTGGCTTATTCACCATTGTACGCACTATGAACACCATTGTTTGACAATCAGCAGTTGAACCTGTCTTCCTGTGGTGAGAAGAGCTAGGGCAGGATTCACGAAGCCTCCGTGTAAGAGTTATAACTCTTACACGGAGGCTGCAGTTAAAAGGAGTGATGTCAGCATGCTTTGCATATTCATGAGAGCATGCTGAATCACACCTAAGGCTAACACTGTCCGTGTAAGACAGTAGGGGGCGTGTCCGTAGGCCGAGCCCTGTAGGCGGACACACCCCCAGAAGAGTAAAAGTGCCCAAAGTAAACACCCACGACAGAGTCCATGGAAATGTGAATAAACACAACACAACACATGCCGTCACAGACTATGAACAGAAAATATATAAATGAACATGTTATAAAAATTTTTTAAATCGTAAAGATGTTTGCCCGTGAGTCACGCTTTTTGCTGGCGTGCCCATAGCGCAGCTACAGTTAGCAGTCAGTGGAAAAGCATATAAGAACTAAATATGCAAAGTAAACCAAGAAGCAATAGCGTAGCGGTAGAGATGTCGGCTGAACAGCAGGCATTCATGGTTCGAGCCCCCACAACACCAATTTTTATTTTTAGCAAAATAAGCACGAAACAAGTCCCTGACAAACATGTACACTTATAAAATCACATTTTATGTAAAATGTAATGAAATAGTCCATTTATTTTGAAGAAATGTGAGGTATAAAAACAATAAAAAATGTCAGATGTGCCTATAGCTGAGCCACAGTTTAACAGGGTGAGTGCATCTGCCCGTAGGTGAGCAGTGGTTTACCTGGTGCAAAATGAGTGCCCGTAGCTGAGCAGTGGTTTAACAGGTGCATATTGAGTGCCCGTAGTTGAGCAGTCGTTTAACATGCTGAAACTGTGTGACCCTAGCTGAGCTGAGCGTGATATGCGTGCTGACAGCCAAATGAGGCGTAGACCAGCGTAACCCGTTTGCGCGGAGCTGCACACCGCGCTAACAAGCTAACCGACGGGCAACGTTGAGCAAGCTGTAACAAAACCGCCTTTACACAGACACACCCCCTAGCCTGTCTAGACAGTCATAAAATATAAAAAGCAGTGGCCAGGTTCAAACCCAGGATACCATGCACCATAGTCAAGGTACTGAACCACTAAGCCACGACAGCTGTACTCAGAAATGCAGTAATAGCAAATATATAGGAATGAATAGAAAGTGGAGCATGACAAAGCAGGTTTTGTGAAGTGGATACAATTCCAAAATGGCTAATCACAGATAAGTGCGGGAAAAACGGCATATATAAGCCCCATAGGCGGGAATACACAGCATAAACGATTGTAGAACTGACTTGCAGCCAGAATGTCAGGTGTAGGTGAGGGTAGTTGCTTTCGAGCACAGAGGTGGGGTGTTGAGGAGTCCAGATACATGGTCTGGCTCCTCGTCCACAATCATGAAGCCCAACTCATGCAGGGCCAGGTCCTGTGGGGAGCATATAGGGCTGAGGCGTGGGTCCGGTTGGCTCATGATCTCACCAGTGCCACAGGGATTCCAAGGACTGGTGAGCAGGTCCGTCACCACCATGCGGACCTGAAGAGACGCAAGCAGGACCAATTGAACCTTTGGATACAGGAGGCCCGGCAAATGCCCAACGCCCCACTACTGAGTAAGTTACATTTAAATATGTATGTAAGAAATTAAATTAGCTGATAATATGGAAGTGTATTCCAATATTACTTCATTTATATTACAGCTGCAGGTGTCCGTTCTACGAACCGCAGAGCCTATGGCGATAGGCTGGTGCGGTTGCGCCACCAGGCAGATCAGTAATCCACTCCCAGTAACTGTAAATAAATATCAAAGTATGACAGTTAGCAAAAGAGTGTAGTGTAGTCACTAAGTAATAAAATGTGCAAGTAACAGTGTAAAAGTGTTTGCAAGTATTGCTTAATTACAAAAGTGTGTTGCAGTCTGTAATCCAAACAGAAACATGAAAATGTCTCAAATAAAGTCTGAAATAAAGATGCCCCACCTGTAATATAATAGTGCATAACCTGCAGCAGGCTGAAAGTACAGCTGCAGAAGATGAGCAAATCACATGTGTGAAATATATCCCTGTTGAAATACTGAAACATGACAGAAGTGAGACTGCTGGAAAGGATTGTAATAACTACAGGTAAAACATGTCAATAAAGCCTAGAAGTAAGTACCATCCTGAATAGTAAAATGAAAACAAGTGAGAGGGTGTGAGAAAGAGTTATGAATCCAGCAATAAAGTAGTAATAACCCCTAAATAAAGTATACTGCAGTCAGTACAGAATGAAATGAATGTGACAAGTAGAACCAAACTGCGAAATGTGTCCAAAGTGTTGCTGCAGTTGGAATGTGTATCCCAAAATCTGGATATGTTGCTCTCAGTCTGCAATATGCAGATAGTATGATTGTCTGAAATATCAAACATCCACAGTTGTCTATAACTATATAAAGCAAATGTAGCAGGATGATGTAGCTGAACAAAGCCAGATATGAACGTGTATGAATAACAATAAAATGTATATTGATGTAGCAGTAACAGTCCTATCACCAAAGTGCAGTAGTTATCATATAGGAAACTGTAGTTAGAACAGTAGTGTGTATATATCTGTAGCTATTAGAAGTGTACAGCATATATATTGGTATTCGAAGGTGTTAATAATATTTTCTTCACCCCACGCTATAACCACATATAATCCATTCCACACGAAATTGGTATGTGCAATCACAATTAACACCCCTGGACATTTGTCCTGATGGGTCATAAATATTTGCATGTCCGTTGATGCATCTGCCCTGTTCATACATCCAAACCTGATGGCCTGTTGCCATCAATCAACCCTGCATGTTGTTGGACTGTGTGTTGCTGTTCAAATTATACATGTGTTATGCTCGCTGTTCAATGGTGTGAATTTCTGGGTGTTTGGTTAATGGGAATACTAATGTATGCTGTTACAACTAATTGCAAATGGTATTGTATGTTACTAACCCAAACTGTCATGACATAATGCAAAACATAGAACGACAGGAAAGGCGGGTTCCAGCGAACCCACCTCTCCCACCTCAGCTGGCGAGTGCACCTGGCACTAGTGCCCAGTCTGTACCCTCCTCCAGTGGCCCTGTGCCACCTGCAGGTGGAAGCACTGCAGGGGATGGGGCCCGTCCCCCCTGCAAGCGTGGCCGGAGGAGAACTACCACTCACCCTCCATAGCGTCCGGACTGTGGTGCATAGGGAGATCCGGGACTCTGTTCTTGAGCCCCTACGCCAGCTTGAGGCACAGGTGGCACAAATTATGGGCATGCCTGTTGCCCGGCCTACACAGCCCCCAGCACAGCCCCGTCCTGGGCAGTGAAGGAACAGTGGCAATTGCCCATGGGTGGGGATATCAGTTCCACTGTTGCCATCTGTGGGCTCATGGGCTCTGGATATCCAAACCTCCATCCCCGTCAATTGTGTAACCCCCCCACAAATGTCATACACCGCCCCTGTATGCGTCTTTTTTGTCTTGTCTGTTGACCTACCCAACCTACCTCCCCAGCTATACCGACTTCCTTCACCTGACATACCACTCTCACCTGAAAAAAAAAAGGGCACTCTGTACCCACAAAAAAATTATGCCCCATACATAGCTGCCCATTCTGCACACATGTCTGCTGGACATGGAAACTATCAATTACAATTGGCTGTACAAGTATTATTGTTGTCCTTACACCTCTCTCAGGGGTGGAAGGTATCAAATGTCACACCAAATTACAAACATATGCACAGCTGTTGCTGATGAAGAAATGGGCAGTTATGGGCCTTACCTACATCCCTCCTGCAAAACCCAAGCTTGTTTCCCTACTGTCCTACCCTCTTTGTGACCCCTTTTTCACCACTTTCCTGCCTCCTCATTTTCATTTCTTTCAAAGAAAATAGCGCGGGTGTGCACAAGAGTAAGCACGTTTAAGCGGTTGTAGCGGTGTCTTGGCGTGTGCGTGGAGCTGAACGCCAGTGCGCATGCATGAGCTCCGCGCAAACCAGTGCTAACCCGGTTACAACTGCTTAAAAGTGCCTTAGTCACTTTGATTGACAGGTCATGTAGTCAGTTCAGAAGCAAAATAAAATCCCACTGGCAGTCCCGAACCCAGGCCCTTGGAAACAGTAGTCTGCATGATTTACCACAAAGCCATGACTGTTATACAAGAACATTGTGCTAAAATAAATATATCATGTAATAGTAGGAATTAATGTAAAGGGAATATAGGATGTGTAGTACACAAAGCATGTCATTTAGAATTACTGTCAAAACTAGTGGATTTCCATAATAGTAGTGTGTGAACAGAAACAGCCATGCTAGTTGGTAGCTAGTAGGTAATAATGTCACTGTAGCACCTTGCAAGCCACACACATGCTCACAGCAGGATAATCACTGCCCATACCCCACAACCTCTTAGAGGAACACATCTGGACCAAGTAATAAAATATGTGGAGCAAAGAGCCAAAACCAGGGACACATTACAAATAATGTTACAACAAACTCAGACAGTTCAGAGAGTAACAGGTTCTGCATTTTGTGGGATGTTTGGAAGGGTATGAAGTCTGAAACTTGAATGTTTGCCACTATATTCTGACTTGAGCCCAGAGTGATTTGCCAGAAAAAGCTGTGCATGAGATATTGACCAAAATATGAGGTGGAAATGTGGACAACCTGCAAATATTTGTACACATGAGAGGTCTGACACCACCATATTTGAATAGTTAAGAGCCTAGACATAGCAACAGTGAATAAGTTACAGGGATGCCCCACAGACTCCATGTGAAATGTACAAACAGTAGGCAGAAAGATGTTACAATGCATGCAATGGTAACTATGAAGTCCTGAAAGTATGCACCACTTGCATGGCAGAAAAAGTGTAGTAATACATATGCTCATGCTATCCCACAGTCACAACTGCAGCATACCAGACAATTTAATGGGTGTACCCCACTGATATGTACCATTCCATGAGGCAGATAACAGATGCACCTGAGAGTCTCTGGGGCATGCTCAGCAGCATACTCAAATATCCTAATAGATGTCAAGGCCCACACCATGGCCAGACCACACTGCATGCTGTAACACCCTAGCAGATATAGCAAGCATTCCAAGGTGTGAATGTACATGGAAAATAGGAAAGCCACAGCAGCACACTACAGTCAGGACACCTAGCAGGCATACAAGTAGTGACTGTAAAGGGCAAATATTGAAGCCATAGCAACAAAGTGCAAGAAAAAGTGAAAGGAAAGCACACACACACACACACATTAACAGTAGTAGTAGGTGTCAGTGTACATACACAGTTAGTACAGGAAACTGGAGAAATGAATGGAGGAATGTTAATCTACAACACAGCTGGAAATATGAGAGAGATACCAACCTTTACACTCACAGAACATTGTCCACAGCATACCAGCATGGTCCCTGCCCTTAAAATCTGAAAGGGCTACGCCTATCTCACATACCTTTTTATAGCACTGTTCTGAAATCACAGTGAGAACTGCAATCAGTACACAACTGGCTGCATGCAATTAGCAAATGCTGGCTAACAATTGGTGCAGAGGCCATCACATGGACATATGCAGATACCTACAAAAGTATGCTGTACTCCTAGTCCACACATGCAATACTTTCATTGCACCCTGAGGAGGAAGTGAGAGACAGACAGAGAGAGAGAGAGAGAGAGACAGAGATAGAGAAAAACGAAATTAAACAGACACAAACAAAACTGTTCAGCAACAGCCACCTGAAAGCTGACAACTGGCAAGTGGAGCAGCAGGACACAAAACCAGATGGCAACACAGGCAGCTGTGACAAACACAGGTAATGTAAAGTAATACTATAAAGGTCTACATACTGTGAACCCTCCATATGTGTCATTGGTCTGTATCCATATGTATATGAAGATGTGCAAAGGGCAGGGGACATACAGCAACTATCAGTGAAGGCTGTACATACATTTGTATGTGAGAGCATCTATGTGCACATATCAATGTAGGTTGACTGTAGGTTGTAGTGCAATGTACAAAGTAGGTTTCACAGTTATGTATGTTTAGCAGTATGTTAGTGTGTGTATACAGTATGGTAGACAAACATGTTGATATACCTGTCTATCATATGGATACGTATGTATGTCAAAATATTTATGTATGTATGTATATATATATATATATATATATATATATATATATATATATATAATATGCATATATGTATACATACATAGAGAGAGATGTAGGAATACATAGACAGATGTAGATAGATAGAATATGTACAAACATATATATGTAATACACACATACAGATATAGATATATGTAGATACATATACATAGACAGACTGATGTGACTATCTACAGGTATGACTGTACATGTCGACCTCAACACCCCTGTCCCACCCCTCTGTCACTCTCACCCCCTCTGTGTCCCCCCCTCTCCATATCTATAGCAATATATGTACATCAATATATATATATGTGTATATGTATACAGACATATATATATATATATATATATATACATATAGATATATCTATATATATATATATATATATATATATATATATATAGAGAGAGAGAGAGAGAGAGAGATGTATATATATTCTGAGTGAGGCACATGTGTACAGATGTATTGCAACAGGTGCCTGGTGACAAAGGCACGGAGTGAACACCAGTGTCAAAACTGGAGTACCATACCCCATTTCAAATCACCTACACCAGTAACCACCAGATATGTGATTGGCTGCCCACCACTGCATGTGTCAGGGGTGAACAGGGTCATAAATGTGTACAATAGTCCCCCAATGATATTCACAGTGGCACACTATTCCTGGAATACCTGCACATGGTATGTGTCAGCAGACATGGTGTGTCAGCTATGGACATGTACGTCAGTGTACCCCTCCACACCACATAATGGATGCCATGGTATGTACCTCACATGACGGCTACAGATATGGAGAAGGACACAGTGACATGTACAACACTGTGACAATGCTCTCAAACACATTACCAATGCACAGTGACTGACAACACCACAGAGTACACACATACTACCCACATAGAGGTTACCACTCCTGGATTTACATACGTAAGTCACACCCATGACAGATGTCCAACAACCATAGTAACACCTCACACCATCCACAACCTAAATGACTGCTGTGTGTCGTCCATGCCACTGCAATAGAGAGCACATGTGGTGGTAAAGATTACTACTCACAGATAAGACATACCCTGCAATAAACCACACAGTGTTAAGAAGCAAGACTCCCCCTGAGTACATGTCACACATACCCCTGCTGAATGTTAGTCAGCTAGGTAATATGCCATATGAATCATCCTGTGTAACTGTGTGACAGCAGCAGGTACCATCACACCACATGTGTCACAATGGTCAGGGTAGCAGAACAGTATGCTGCTGTAGTCCCAGGGGCAATAGCATATTGTATAGTATTGTATTGTAATGTATTGTATTGTATTGTATTGGTATGTTGAGGTGCCTCCTTCGTGGAGTGGAACCACTGCTGCTGTGCGCCAGTGTACAGGTACATATCCTGTAGTCAGGCTAGTGTTACATAGCACTTCTATATGTGGGTTTAGCTCCTGTCAGAGTTCATGTAGCATGCAACCGGGATACCATCAGGTCCCAGTCATGTTGTGTATTCTGCTTTCCTGAGGGCGGCTCTCACCTGGACATCTGTGATGACAGGGAGGTTACAGTCAGCTGGGATAACTATGTCTTATTTTGGGGAGAGGGAGGGTGACACCTGCACTGAACCTGTCTGCCACAATGTTGTCAATATCTGTGGTTCCAGTGAAATATTTGTTGTTGTGTACTAACTATGAGCATAGAGGAGGGATTCTGACCAGGTTGCTAAGATAACTGAAGAAGGCCTTCTGGTTATCTGTAGTGTCCCTCTTGATTTCCCTCTCAAAGTTGCCCATAGATGTTTGTATGAGGGAAAATAGAACCTTACTAGTGCTGCTCAGACACGCCTTCCCTTTATGGAATTATGCTCTGTCTTGCAGTAGCTTCCATCTTTTGTAATACAATCTGTCTATGGCTGGGGTCCACCAGACAGGATCTTGTCCCTTTGTGGAGAGTGTCTTGGTCATATATGAGATTGCATGATCCATGCATTCTCGGAGATGACCGTAGAAAGCATTTGTGTAGGGGTCAACATTGTGGGTTGTGTCTTCCACTGGCCCAGTGGGCTGAAAGGATACCATGTCACTGTTACAAAGTGTAAAGTTTGCATCTGCAATGTTATTCACTATAGTCATTTGTGCTGGTGGTGGAGGTGGGATATGTATATCTAGGGCAATTAGTGTGTGGTCAGCTCACAGTAGTTGATGATGTAGGCCATACAGCACCTAGATACAAACCCCCAGAGTGAGGAGGTGCTCTGGACCTGAATCAGTGTTCTGACTGCTGGGGTTTGGTAGTATGTCATATGGAGTGTGCCAGGTACTGTTGCACAGTTGCTGGCTGAGCACTGATACCTGGCCATTTACATGTGTATCCACCAATAGACAGACAGATGCTATATATGTGAGATATTTTGTATCATAACAGTCGAGTAGCATGTGTAGTATGTGTGCCAAATTCTGCTGACATATATTGCTGATATCAGGTTATTTTCTCTTTCAGGTACATGGCTCACCGAAATCCGCTTACTCCGCAGCTGAGGATGAGGAGATACACCAGAGCCTGGTGCGGGATTATGCAATACTCTTTTCCCGCACCAGCCCGAATCAGCAAGAGAGGGCTGCACTGTGGCAAGACCTGGTCCGTCGGGTAAATGACATAGGCACGCATAATAGGACATATGAGCAGGTACGACATCACTGCAGTGATTTAATCAGAAATGTCCGTCAGCGTGCATCGGATATCCACAGGTAACAGGTCACCACAGGTGGTGGGGTGGCTACACATCCCCCACTCACCAGACTGGAGGGACTACTCATGAGTGTAGTGGCTCCAGTCCGCCAGCAACAACAACAGCAGCAGACATGCATTATGATGGAGGCTGGAGCCACACAGCAGCAAGACTATGAGTGTGCAGGTAATATGCCATATGTATAGTTGACTGTTGTGTACACTGGTAGTTAATGCATGTGTGAGGTGTGTCCTTGGTTTGTAGCTGTCATCATAGTATTTAATGTGCAAGTGTGATATCCTCAATATTAGCAGCTGACCTGTGAAAGGCGACTGTTGTACTACTGACCTGTATCATACTCAGTAACAATGGCACAGTTGTGCCCACTGACATTAGTTTCCTCACTTCTGCAGGTCCCTCTGGTGTAACAGCAATGCAGCCTATCCATGCTGGTGAGTGTGTATTAACAATACCTGTAATAGTCTTGATAGTAATAGTAATATTAGGCTCACTTATTAGTGCTCTTTGTATGCATGCAGGTGTGTCTGTGTCTGTGTGTTGATATCACGCATACTGAGTAGTGTACAATTGTGTGCAACTGTGTGCATGTGTACGTGTGCATGTGTGCATGTGTGCACCTGTGCATGTGTGCATGTGTGCATGTGCGCATGTGTGCACCTGTGCATGTGTGCATGAGTGCATGTGTGCATGTGTGCATGTGTGCATGTGTGCACGTGCACATGTGTGCATGTGTGTATGTGTGCATGTGTGCATGTGCACATGTGTGCACGTGTGCATGTGTGCATGTGTGCACGTGTGCATGTGCGCATGTGCACATGTGTGCATGTGTGCATGTGCATGTGCGCATGTGTGCATGTGTGCATGTGTGCATGTCTGGACCTGTGCATGTGTGGATGTGTGCATCACTGGTAATGTGTAGACATTGTAAACTGTGTTTCCTGTTTCCCTCCCACAGGTTCTGGTGCTGCTCTGGTGTCATGCAGCAGGGAACCTGAATCAGGTGCCATGGGTACTGATAATGATGACATCTGTGTAATGGCACAGGAAGGTATGCCATGGTTCCATCATTGGTCAGCCGATTGACAGTACACAGCTGTCAACCTCATCAATGCGCAAAGTTATCCTGCCAATACACCCTTTGTCACCAATGTCCCTAGTTGATGGACAGCATACAGTGGGCATTGACCAGGGTAATGTGGTATCTGTGGCACATGCCTCCCCACACAGCAGCCATGGGCATGGCCCTGAGATGGTACCACACAGACAGATGTCCAGGGGTTCTCGTGGGAGCATCCATTGGCGCCCCTGTCAGACGTGCCCACAGAGGTCTTACAACCTCAGCTATGTTTCGGGCTGTCATGCAGGCACAGTCATGTATGGAACGGTACACCAGACAGGGTCTGAGGGAGCTGACAGCATGTCACACAGCCATGACTGACAGTATGCGTGACATTGCGGCTGCCATCCGTAATTTCACCGATGTCATAGACAGACGTTGTGGGGACATATTAGACCGGTTCCACAACTACATGTCCATGAGCCAGGGTGATGGTGGACGGTTAAGGTGTCGACATTGGCGTATGCCAGCAACAGCAGCAGCTGGCAGTCATCGCGGACGACAACAGGGACGTGGCCGCCCCCATAGTGCCAGCAGTAGCCCCAGCAATGCTGGGTCTGTGCTGTCATCAGACCGCCCCAGGAGACCATGTGCACGTGGTTCTGGCCAGGCCCGACAGTGATCTGTGTCCAGTCAACGAACACCTGCTTCTGATGACAGTACCCAGTCTGGGTTGGTACCAGATATGGTCCGTAGCACCCCTGCAAGGCACAGGTATCGTGTCCGTGGCCAGAGACACTGATCGGTATGACCTGGCAGGTACAGTCTGTGGCTGTCCATAAACACCAGTATATGGCAGCCATGAGGTGGAACTGTGTGCATCCATACACACATGCGAATTGACAACACCTGGGGCTACCGCATACACGCACACACTGCATCAACATTGCCCCACCTTCTACTGCCGTCCCTCACCAACACACATACACATACATGTCAATCGGTGGTATCGGTGGCTGACTCAGGCATACCAAGTTCACACCCTGTGCATATGATGAAACTGTGCCACCTCCTGCAATCTGTAACATCAGTGCAGGTACAGGTTAACATGTTGCTGATGCACAGGGTGACTACATAGACGTGTAGTAATAGTATCATGTTGTTAACAGTACTGTGTGCTGGAATAATTGTGGGTATATCACAGCATGACTGATGCAGTAAGGGTGTGATTGTCATGTACTGTTGTCTACACCCATGGTAAGTACCATAGTGTATCATCTACATATGTTGGCATACTGGTGGTAAGGATGTCAACAGAAGGCTACATACATAGGTAGCACAGGGGATAAGGTAATGAATGTATTAATACGCAATGATGGACATGTAAACTGCAAGTGGCATGTTGCCCACACTGGACTCTGCAATGCGGATGTTTGAGGATGTTGATATGTGTGCAGTACTACACGACTGGTACAGGACACACAGGAGCACCCTAGCACTGCAAGCTCACATCTCATACCATGCTAGACAGCCCCAACACACAAAACTAACTGTCACAGGAGGGAGAGTCCCCATACATGTCAGGGATACTGGGGTGGCTGGCCAGGTAGCATACATCCTACTAAGTATGGAACCACTGAGTGAAGGCTCAGTGTCTGTTATTTGACATGTGTATTACTGCAGGTATGAGCACGTGGGTTTCCATCCAGTTATTGTACATCCTGACAGTACATGGTCTGTACACTTGTGTGCTCTGAAACTGGACCCTAGCCATCTGACCTGTGTATTTCCATGTACATGTGCATAGTGCCTGCATATTTGCAGTGTTACCTACTGGAAGTGGTACAGCTTGTTTGTTGTACAATGGACTACATGCAGCCCTGCTTACTGTAGCTTTGTTTGCATGCATGTTTGCTTGCAATTACCCTGGAATACTGATCCCACCTGCAGTGCATAGTTACAGAGCTTCTGTGGACTCCTAGTGACATCTGCATAGCTTACTATATGTATGTCCATGTCTCACTTGACAGAATGTCACTGTTTGTCCTGTTCACATGTACGTTGCCTGTGACACATTGCATATGACTTGTCCACGTGAGCAGTCATATATGCTACTGCTAACTAATCACAGGCACTACACACTCACATATTCATCTTCTGTTGAAACACCTGGTTCACTAGGGATGGCTTGCACCTGTCACCCCTGGGCTTTTGGATATTGGCAAAGGCTCTTGCTACCCCCATAGTGCCTATGTTAGGCAAGGCTCAAATGACAAACCCACCTTCATAGGTATCACAAGGGATAAGAAAGTAAGAGTAATGCTACCCAACCCCAGAAGTCTAAACCTCAAGATGCATGCACTCTAACCTCTCCTTAGCATGGAGAACATCGATATCTGTGCAGTAACAGATGCCTGGTTCAGGGCTATTGAGAGTACCCCAGCACTACCAGGTTATACCTCATAACATGCTTTTCAGCCCCAGAACTTGGAACGAACCACAAATGGAGGGGGAGTATTGATATTCATCAAAGATACCCACACCTCCAGGTTGGTGGCAAAGCACCAAGCATCAGAGACTATCCATGTGCAACTAACAATGGGTGAAACTGCCTTCCAGGTTATAGCCTGCTACAGACCACCCTCCCAAACCCAAGAACTGCACTCGGCCTTCCTGAGAACAGTGGAAATATGAAGGTCTCTCCAAACACCATTATATTGGGCAACGTCAACTACCCAAATGTAGACTGGGAGCATGACTCTAGCTCCAACACCCTAGGCCAAAGATTCCTAGAATATATGAGCTCAAATGCTGTGGAACAACTTGTTGCCACTCCCACAAGAAGGGGACACATACTGTACATGATCATCACCAACATGGGGACTCTATGCTCCAGACCAGAAGTGTATCCTTCACTGGTAAGATCAGACCATGAACTAATCTCACTGGATATTCACATCCCGACCCCACCCCCTGCCCAGAACACCACAGTGAACAACTTCTCTAAAGCAAATTCACACTCCTCAAAACTGAGGTGGAAACCTTCAAAGCCCTCGGGCCTGTGGAAACTACAGACCAGACCACATATTCCTCTATAAACGCATTCTATGGACACCTTCAGGAATGCATGGATCATGTGATCCCGAATAAAACCAAGACCCAATCCTCCAAAGGCAGACGTCCTGTCTGGTGGACCCCAGCCATAAACAAACTACACAATACAAGGAGGAAGCTACTAAATGATACAGCAAAATCCCAAAAAGGGAAGGCATCACTGATCAGTATTAGCAAATAACTACAGGCACTCATAAGATTGTCTAAGGCCAGCTTTGAGAGAAATTGCACAGAACACTAAGGATAATCACAAGGCTTTCTTCAGTTATGCTAGGAACCTGGGTTGTAAAACCCAGATATGCTCAGAGGTAGTCCAAAATGTCAATAGAAACACCAAACCCACAGACATTGCCAACATTCTAGCTGACAGGTTCAGCGCAAACTTCTCCCCCCCTCCACACCGAAAGGGCAAATACGTATACCAGCAGAGTGCTGCCCCCCTGACATCTCAGATGTTCAGGTAAGAGCCGCCCCCTCTAAAGCAATACGCACTGCATCAATGGGACCAGACAGTGTCCTGGGCTGTGTCCTACATGAACTCCAAGAAGAGCTACAACCAAACATAAAACTACTGTTCAATCCCAGCCTTACTACAGGATATGTGGCCAAAGAGTGGTGTACAGCAACAGTGGTCCCTCTACAGAAAGGTGGTGCCTCAACGGATCCTGGACACTATTGCCCCATAAGCCACACTAGCTTGGTGTGCTGAGCTATGGAAAGGATCATCATGGACCTCATAAATAAAGATATTGGGGACCTACAGACACTGGATCCTACCCGGTTTGGCATTGTTAAGGGCAGATCCTGGTTCTCAAACCTGGTTGATTTCTTTGAAACAGTCACCAAGGCCATTGACGAGGGGAAGGTGGTCCACACAGCCTACCTGGACCTCGCAAAAGCCTTCGATACAATACCCCACTTGGGCATTCTAGAGAAGCTCACCAGCTTAAGTATAAGCCCCTATGTCACTAGATGGATTGCACACTGGCTCAAGGACAGAACCCACATGGTTAGAATTGCTGGAGCCATGCCAGACTCCAAACCAGTTACAAGTGGTGTCCCACAAGGCTCAGTCCTGGGACCTCTCTTGTTTGGTAAATATTTATCGGAGGTACAGGCCAACACGGAAGGACTGTGGCCGACCAAATATGCAGATGACTGCAAACTGGCCGCCATAATCGACTCTCCAGCCGACACAAGCATCCTCCAAAAGGGCCTCATAAAAACAGACAACTTGTGCCAGAGCCATGGCCTCAAGCTGAATGCAAGAAAGTGTATAGTCATCCCCTTTGGCAAACATTATGCCTGAACACATCACACATAACACATAGCACACAAATCCTGTGGGCCAAACAGTCACAGCCTGTACAGCTAGACAACACACCTGCCACAGTTGTGTTAGGTACCTTTATTGTCCGGTACAGTGAGGTCACGCTCACCAGGCTGGACAAGGTGAAGGTCACAGTGATATGCCCGTGGGGCACTATGGTCCACCACATAACACAAGCATACAGGTCAGTCAGAGGCATGGACACATATGACTCAGTCATTGTCCATGCCACATACCTTCTCCTGCTGTACTTATAGGGTGCTGACATCATCAGTGTTTAGAAAGGGGAATGTGCATCCTGTAGTGTGTTCTCCCAGTTGCCAAAAGGGACATTTCCCTCACACAAAATTGCACACATGCTAACCCCCCTCATCCAAACACACTTGCCATTTGCAGGATTCAAACCACTACTTAACTATGTTATGACACTCGAGACGGACGCATTAGCAGAGTGTGCTATTCGCATTACTAAGAGGTTTCTCTTCAACTGCTGTACTTATAGGGTGCTGACATCATCAGTGTTTAGAAAGGGGAACGTGCATCCTGTAGTGTGTTTTCCCAGTTGCCAAAAGGGACATTTCCCTCACACAAAATTGCACCTACACTAACCCCCCTCATCCAAACACAGACACTTGCCATTTGCAGGATTCAAACCACAACCTAACTACGTTATGACACTCGAGAAGGATCCATTAGCAGAGCATGCTATTTGCATTACTGGGAGGGCTTTCTTCTCCTGCTGTACTTATAGGGTGCTGACATCATCAGTGTTTAGAAGTTGGAATGTGCATCCTGTAGTGTGTTTTCCCAGTTGCCAAAAGGGGCATTTCTCTCACACAGACACCAACCCCACTCCCACACTGAGCATTTGCAGGATTCAAACCCCTACCTAACTATGTTATGACACTTGAAATGGACACATTAGCGGAGCACGCTATTTGCATTCCTGGGAGGTTTTTCTTCTCCTGCTGTACTTATAGGGTGCTGACATCATCAGTGTTTAGAAAGGGGAATGTGCATCCTGTGCAGAGGCAGACGCCAAGCACACTCTGGCTAAGCTGTCAATCCCTAGGGCAAACAACCTAGTGTTGACCTCTACACCCATATGTTTAATTGTCAAATGCACATTATTTGTTGCTGATAGACTGTTTGCAGGTCTTTATTGCCATAGCATTCCCTGTTTGTATGAACAACTTGTGTATTGTGGAAGATGTTTGCATATAGGAGGGATCCACTATATCACGTATGTCTCTGTAGTAATTTAAATGTGTGCACTGGGCAGATTGCTGTAATGTGGTTGGTTCCTGGAATAACACGTACAAATACCAGATATGTGTGGCCAACTGCTAAAGTGAGATTTGGCCTACGTGTGTGAGCATGCCCAGTTCAGCCTTCCCATGGCATGTTGTCTGACATATGTCTCATTTATCAAAGTGTGTGAGCATGCCCAGTGTGAGCTTTCCATATATTGAACTCTGCAGCCCACCAAATTTGTGGATGAGTGTGAACTTCAACAAATATCTCCCGTTCATGGTTATGTGTTGTGTGTCCTGTTGTGTAGTTACTGTCCGACTGCTTTGTGTGTGAACACAACAGGGATTATACTGTGCCTGCAGGGTTTGCATGGGATACTTTGCATACAGTTCTCAACATCCTTTCATACTGACCTAACACTGTAGTACCGTATAGTGTACTGGTTCAGTACTTTGACTGTGGTGGACAGTATCCTGGGCTTTAGTCCTATCACTGCTTTACATTTCCATAGTGAGCACAACAGCCTGGTTAGGGGCCAGTTGTGCACATCTGACCATGTTGCATTATGTTCAGATATGAACTACTTAAACCAGGCTCGTCCAACATTGGTAGTGTATTCCACAACATAGGTGTACATTTGCAAACACTAGCGATGTGCCCTAGGCCATTTCTAATGCTAGTCGGAGAGTGTGTTTGTCCTTCACACACATTGTAAGTGGAGTTTGCCATGACATATGTCATGGTTAGTATACTGTGCCTCTGTCTACCTGTGACATAACAGTGATACCCAGGGTAAACCTACCATCTCCCATCCACTCATCAAGATTCCTCTTGAGGAGGATCGATGGGTGACTCTATGGATAGCCTGTACTGGGAGTTTACTCATGAGTGGGGGTGGCTTTTGTGTTATGGATCATGCAGTACAGCTTGTCCTATGTAAGTCAGTGCTGGGGTTCAGGTCTGTCATGTGCATAGCTCACTGCCATTCAGATTGTACAAGGTGTAGCATGTTTATTGATTCCAGCTTGGACATGGCTTTATACATCAGGCACAGCTTGCCTCTGGGTGGGCAGTATGGCAGTGTGTGTAGCTGCAGTTTGTTTAATCAGGCAACACATGGCATCTGTGCAAGCTCTTTGATACTCTTGCTGAGGTACTGTTGGGGACTTTACAGTTGATGGAGGTGTCTGCTGAGGTACATCCCACAGGGGCTATTGTAGTCAATTGTAACGCTGATGAAAGATGACTGCAGAGCCACAATGACCTCCCCTTATCTAGATCTGACAACCTTCATGATTAGGTGGGTATATGGTATGTTTCTGTAAACACTACAGCCACATGTTTGTCCAATGCAGGATATCTATCACCTTGTGTCCCCAGGTCTCTCATTACATGTTAAGTACGTAATGGATTAACACCTATGTGGTAATTGGTGGGCACTTACTGTATATCCACGGGGGTTGACTATACACTATTCTGCAATTAGCTTGCTGACATGGCTATGGTACCAGTTGTCTGTTTCTATGTGGCCCTTTTGTGGGATGCTTGTGTCAGCTGTAGGGTCAGATATGGTGGGCAGTTTGTAGTCCTCTGCAAACATGTTCAGACACAGTCCTTCCATGTTGGCCTGTACCTATGGGACATATATACCAAACGAGGGAGGTCCCAGGACCAAGCCTTGTGGGATGCCAGTTATATCTGGTTTGTAGTCTGACATGGCTGCAGCATGTCTGACCATGTCAGTTCTGTCCTTGGTCTGGTTTGCAACCCCTCTACTGACATAGGGGTTTATATTTAAGCTGGTGAGCATATCTATAATGAACATGTAGGGTATTGTATAGAAGCCTTTGCAAGGTCCAGCTACGCTGTGTGGACCACATTGCCCTCATCAATGACCTTAATGACTGTTTCAAATGAGTCAAACATGTTTAGGGGCAGGATCTGCACTTAAGAAAGCCACACTGCGTAGGGTCCGGTGTCAGTAGGTCCCCAATATCTGTATGTCTGCAGTACATGCTGATCCTTTCCATAGCTGTGCAGACCGAGCTTCTCAGGATTCTGGGGTGGTAGTTTTCAGTATCCATTCAGGCAACACCTTTGTTGAGAAGGACCACTGTTGTTGTACACTGCTCTTTGGGTACATATTCTGTGGTAAGGCTGACATTGAGCAGTAGTGTGATTTGGCATTCCATTCTTCTTGGAGTCCATGTTGGACTCAGCCCAGGACACCATCTCATACCATTGCTGCTGTGTGTTTTGCTTTGTAGATGCTGGCTGTTACCTCAGCATCTGCAATGTCAGGGGGCCAGCAGTCTGCTGGGATAGATATTTTGTATTCTTGGGGGGGGGAGGTTGCACTGCACCTGCCAGGATGTATGTTGGCAATATGTGTGTGTGTTTGGTATGTTGTTTGTAATATTTGTGCGATTCAGAGCATATCTGTGAATTTCCAACACGGTTCCTACCATCAGTTGTGGAAGCCTTGGGGTTATCCTTAGTGTCCTGTACAATTTGTATCTTCATATGTTCATGGGTTCATACTAGGCTATCCACCCTAGGGCATTAGTAAGCCAAGCCGGAGTGTGTGTGTCTTTTGCCGCCCCTTGCTATGTGACTATTATGGCCATTTATGGTTTTCTTTACTGTGCCTCTGTCTGGTCGTGACACAGTGAAGACCCCCAGTGTACATGTACAATCATCCATCCACTTGGCAATATTCCTGTTGAGGGGTGTCAGTGAGGGGCTCTGCCTAACATGGATTGGGATCCTGTTTCTGGGTGTGGGGAGCCTCTGGGTTATGTATCTGTCCCTCCAGCACATCCTATTTCATTATGTGTTGAGGTTGACATCTCTCACTCTCACAGCTCCGATGGCTTTGAGTTTTCTGAGGTGGAGCATGTCCATTACTCCTGTGTTGGACATGGCCTTGTACAACAGACATACAATGCCTCTGTGTAGGCAGTATGTGACTGCATTCAGCTGGGGTGTCTACATCCAGGCAGCATATGACATATATTTGAGGCCCTTTATCCTCTTGGTGAGGTACCTTTGAGGTCTTTCTAACTGCTGCAGGTGTCAGGTAAGGTAAATCCCAAATGAGGCATTGTACTAGATTATGGGTCTGATAAGAGAACAGTATAGGGGCACAATGACCTCTGTTGACGTAGATGTGAATCCTTTCATGATACGGTGCTCCAATATAAACAGTCTTCCTAGCCACATTGGCAATGTGAGTGTCACATAACAGGTTACTGTCCACTTGTGTCCCTAGGTCCCTGATTACTCCTTCCATACATAATGGTTTACCACCTATGTGGTAATTTGTGAGTACCTTGTTTGGTATTTGGTGGGACATTCATACTGTCCAGTGTCTTCAGGACGGCTGGGTGGGGTTCCTGTGTGTGAGAGTGTGGTCTGTAGCATGCTACAGACTGTACAGCAGTATTGCCAACTGTTAGTTGCACATGGGTGGACTCCAATGCCTTGTGCATTGTCAGTTACCTGGACGTATGGGTGTCTGTGCTGAATATGGATACTCACCCTCCTTTTATGTTTTGTTCCAGGTTTTGGGGCCATAACGCATGATATGTGGTATAACCTGGTAGTGCTGGTGTGCTGTCAGGAGGATTGCAGCAGGTTTCTGTCACTGCACAGACATCGATGTTCTCCATACTGGGGATGGCCTCGGGAGCATGCATATTGAGGTTTACACATCTGGCATTGGTCAGCATTACTCTTATGTTTCTTTCCACTTATGTTTTGTAGGGTGGTGGGTTAGTCTTTTCAGCCTTGCCTACGAAAGACTCTATGGAGGTGGCAAAAGCCTTATCCAATATCCAGACACCCAGGGGTAACAGGTGCAAGCCATCCCTGGAACAGCTGCGTGGCTTGTCAAGCATGACATCCTAAGCAGACAGACATTGGATCCCCTTGGAATGACACCAGTAATTGTGCAACTTGTTATAACTGATCATTCCGTGTTTGTACTGTGGCATCATTCTTGGTGAGGGTAGGATGCTGCAAACGGTCAGTGTCATACCGGCTTGGACTACATAATCGGGGAGCTCATCTATGTCTCTTTTCATGTAGTCCAGGGAGGTACATCTCAGGTCATTCACACCAGCATGGACTATGACTGCATCATATTTCTACTTGTTTTGGGGTGACCTGCATACTTGTGTTATGTGGCGTATTGTAGCAGCCTACAGGCGGCTTACTGTACCCTTTCCCTTGTTCAGTCTGGTGTGCGGGACAGCAGCGTGTCTCACTATGGAGTCACCTATTACAACTGTATCAGGCATGTTATTTCTCCTTCTGGCCTGTGACTGTTTGGCACACCAGCTTTGTGTACTATGTTTTGCATGTGCTATGTTTGGAGGTTGTTTGATTGGGTGTCTGCTTTGGAGGCCTCTGTTGGTGTGGTGTGTTTGTAATTCGGGCCTCTGGGAATGTTTTTCTGTGTTTATGTCTTTGGTTTGCAGTTGTGATATGTCTATGCAGGACTGGGTTTGTGGTGTGTGTGGTTACCTTCTCCTCCTGACTAGTTTTGGGAGTACTGAGTTGAGGGAGCTCAGCCTCCAGTTTGGATAGATGGTTGCATCTCTCACATATATTTGTATTTCTTGGGGGGAGTTGGGGTTGTCTGTGTACTTGGGGAAGGTGTAACATTGCCTCAAGATTCACAGATTCAACTTGTTGTGGCTGGCCTTAGTGGATTGTATGTGTGGACATATTTTATTGCCATACTACTGATCAGTGATTACTTCTTTTTTATGTTTGCTCTATCATGTAGTAGCTTCCTCATTCTCTTGCATGGTTTGGTTATGTCTGGTGTCCACCATGCCAGATGCCTGTGTGTATGGCATTGTGTCTTGTTTTAATTTAGGATTGCATAATCCAAGCATTCCTGGCAGTGTTCATGGAATGCCTGTATAACAGGTTCTGAAGTGTGGCCCATATTTTGCACCTGCACAGGACCTTTAATGGATTCCACATCAGTTTGGAGGAGTGCAAATTTTGCTTTACACATGTTTTTCACTGTGGTTTTCTGGCCAGGGACTGTGGTCAGGATGTGTATATCCAGTGTGATTACTCTATGGTCAGTTCTTACCAGTGAGCAATACACTTCTCATCTTGCCATCCAGTACCCATGTTGTTGATTATCACATCCAGTATGCTTACCCCTCTTGTGGGAGTGGTACGTTGTTCCTGGGCATTTTGGTTTATGGATTCTATGAACTTTTGTCCTACAGTGTTGGAGCTAGTATAATGCTCCCAATCTATGTCTGGGTATTTTCAGTCAGCCAATATAATGTGGTTTGGAGGACTTGATATATTCATGTATTCCAACATAGGCCAGGTGCAGTTCCTGGTGTTGGGACGGTAGTCTGTAGCAGGCTATAAACTGGGGGGGCAGTTTTAGCCACTGTTACTTGACCATGGCTAGTCCATGCTGCTTCTTGTTGTGGTACCAACATGGGTGTGTGGTTATCCTTGACAATTATTGCTAGTCACCCTCCTTTTGTAGCTTGTTCCATGTTTTGAGGCTGTACAGCACAGTATGAGGTGTAACCTGGTAGTGTTAGGGTGCTGTTGTGAGCCTTGACCCAGTTTTCTGTTACAGCACAGATATCAACATTCTCCATACTGGGTGAATTTAGACTGCATGCATCTTGCTGTTTAGACTTCTGGCATTGTGTAGCATTACATCTAGGTTCTTATCCCTTCTGATACCTATGGAGGTAGGTTTGTGTTTTGAGCCTTACCTAATCAGGGCACGCTGTGGGTAACAACAGCCTTTGCCAGTATCCATACGGCCTGCACTGATAGGTGCACGCCAGTCCTAGCAGGTGGAGCATCATGTCATGCTCAGCATGTCATCCCAGGATGGCACACGTTGGATCCCCTTTGACTAACTGCAATACTTCAGCCAATTATTGCACTTGATCATCTCATTTTCATATTGTGGCATGATGCTTGGTGAGGGTAGGATGTTAGTCACGGTCCTCAGGTGTGCATATAGTACATGGTGTTACATTACTTAACACATGGCATTCATGCCTCAGGTGGTGTGCCTCTGTCGGATGCACATATTACACTCCCTGTACATGTTTGTGAGCAGGTCATGTCATTTTAGGCATCCCTGTTATTATTTGAGTGAGTCAGAGGGGGTATCATTCCCAGAGTTCCTACTGAGCCAGTGTATGTGCTATGCGTTGCCTCTTTGCCAAGGCCAGGGCATACTGGGCACACCTCCTTCTGCCTACTGGGGCAGGCTCAGGTTGTTCCTCCTCCGAGTCACGCTCTGCCTGTGATGGCCTTGGCAATGGTGGGGGGCTGTTTGGGCCAGCCCTATGCTGGTCCTGCTGCAGCAGTTTTTGCAAGATCATATTATGTAGCATAGCACATACCATGACAATTTGGGTACATGTAGTTGTTGTGTACTGCAAGGCTCCACCAGATGTGTCCAGACACTGGAACTGTGACTTGAGCAGCCCAAACACACGCTCTATTACATTACGTGTTTGTGCGTGTGCCTCATTATGGCGTTCCTGTTCAGGTGTGTGTGCGTTTCTGATAGGTGTCATCAGCCACGGCTCCAGTGCATAACCTGCATCCCCCACTAGGTGTCTATGTGGGATGTCCCCATTGGCAAATGTCTGGTACAGCTGCGTCAAATGCCAGATGTGGGAATCATGGTAGATCCCAGGGCAACCAGCACACACATTCATTATTATGCCCTGGGCATCACACACGACCTGGCAGTTGATGGAGGGGAAACCCTTGCGGTTAATGTAGGCCCTACCCCGCTCACCAGCTGGTGCTTTGATGCATATGTGCGTGCAGTCTATTGCACCCACTACCTCAGGGTATTCTGCTATTTTCTGGAAGAGACGCATATTGTTGGCCAATACCTCACGGGCATTGGGGAAATATACATGATCACCGACATGTGCTGACATGGCATCCAGGAACTGGTGCAGTACCCTGGAGACTGATGCCTGTGATATCCCCATCATATCACCAGTTGGTCTCTGGAAGGTACCTGTTGCTAGTATTCTTAGGCCAACACATACCTTGGTTTCCACTGGGATGGGTTCCCCTCTGTTGGTTCTGTGTGTGAGGCGTGGCCTGCACAGCTCCACTATTTGCTGCAGGAGGTCTCTGTCCACTCTATAGCGCTCTACTATCTCCAGCTCATGTAACCCGTGGTAGGTGACCCTGGGCCTGTACACTCTTCTCCGTCTCCTCACTGTGGGTTGTCTGGCATCATCTGCATTGTCACCACCCTCAACAAGTCGCCTATGCCTCATTATGACAGCTATGGCAGCCCCTAACATTTCTGCTCTGAGTTCAGCTTTTTCAGTTTTCACTTCTAATAGCTTACTCCTGTCTTGTAGTGTCTCTTGTGAGAAACATCTTGCACTGCTATTTGCAGAGTTTTAAGTGTTGGGCTGAGCTACTATTCTGCCTGTGTAATTGCCTGCTTCTATTTGTTTTCACCTGCTAGCTTCAGCAGTATTCCCTGCTAGCTTCCTACTAATTCTGTTGCTTCCTTTTTCCTTTCTGTTTCCTCAGGGGGGGAGCAGTGTGCATACCAGCAGAAACACACTCACAGTGGCTTACACGCACGCACACATGCTTACACGGCTCAGAATCTGCTTATTCGGGTTAAAACGCGCGCACACCCATGCAAACAGTGTTAAACATCTCCCAACACGCTCCCACATGCTCAGTCTGCCTTACACGTGTGCACACTGCCTTACTCGCCCTTCATGGTGCACACACGTGCGCATGCACGACCAGCAAGAAACTTTGGTGTAGGCAACAGTGTACACCTTCCATTTTTTGACTTTCCCATGCTTATGTTGTGGCACTCCTCTTTCCATGATATGTGTCTGACATCTGTCATGTAACTCTGGCCTCCAATGAACTGCATTTCTTTCTGCCATTCCCCCCGTGATGTCACCTATCTCCTACTCTATTCCTCCCCCTTATGTAACTCTTACACTACTCAGAATGTGCTCATTTGCTATGTGACAGTGGAATTCAGTATCCTAACACTCATTTGCATCAGATTGCCTACTAATTCTTAGTTACATGTCTTAGACTCAGCTTCCCCTCTTAGCAACCACTACACGGTGGCCATGTTGTTTTTGGTCTGCTGGTCCTTGCATTGTAAATCCATGTATTGCATAAAACTCACATTTGTGGGTTTATAACCTCAATTTTTATGTTTTTATATAGCGCAGCCCATTTGAGCAGGGCTGCGCTGGGTTTAAACATCGCCGAAAAAAAAAAATATTTATTTCTCCTATTTGCATCGGGGTACCTTGCCAATGGCCACATATTTGGCCATTGGCATGCTGCCTGACACATATACACCCTTTATTTGGAGCTGACATGGCTCCATTGTGTTTTTTGCAGAAACGTACACAGTTGTCAACTGAGTACATTTCTGCAGCTAAAACGGCTCTTACACGGGCTGCTTTGGGCTTCCTGGATCGCTAATCTACCTCATTTGCATGCTATTCGGCTGCAAGTGAGGTGATTTTATCCACGCCACTCCGTGTAAGAGACGTTTTAGCTGGTCTCTTACACGGACTTTGGGCTGTTCCTGGATCACGAAGGCTGCATGGAGTCTTACACTACTCTTAGACTCCGTGCAAGCCTTCGTGAATCCTGCCCCTAGTTTTCTTCTTAATACCTTGACATATGAATTATAAATAATCATTACTGCATGCCACTTCAAAATCTCTTGCACTTTAGGCTCCCATGATATACTCTAGGTAGCATGGATGACAATCTTCTGGTCGAACTATCACACAAACTTGTAATAGTAGAAAAGGCTTTTGCTAAAATTACCTGTAACAAACTACAATAAAATCCAAACATTATGAACTCTATCACTCTTGAAATCTTTCTCAAAATCTTCCAAAATTCTAATAGTGGTAAATATGAATGTCACTTCTCTGACAACAAAGAATCAGTAAAAGCATACCTCTTCCTTACACCCACTGTCTTAATATTTATGGCATTGTCCTAACCTCTTTAATGAACATCTAAAATTAACATGTTTACTGTAAATATGATTGCAAACTAACAACTGTGTATTGTATCTGCTCTTTATATGAAGCTAAAGCCGTTAATTTAAGACATTTTAATTTTCTGGAATGCTATTTGGTTTGTGTACTTGCCCTGGGTGTCCTCGGGGACCCTGATTTTATTGCAATTTTACTAGCTCTGTCCTGAATCTGTAGCTATGACTATGAATTCTGAGTATATCTAAACAACCCTACATTGGTTTGTGATTTACTGTGGAGTTGACTGGTAAGAGAAGATTTACTTGAATTTATATTTTGTTATCACTGTTTTTCACTGTATGAAGGTAGGAAGGGATTGCTTGTTAACAAGCTTTACTTTGATTCATATTTTGTTGTTTTACCTTTAATTTCACTGTTCATTGTTAGAAAGGGATATGTTTTATACAGGCAAGGTCTAGCCACTCCATGGGGCCTAGACAGCTATAAATTCACACAGACTGCAGAGATGAAAATCCTGATCATATCTAAACAATCCTGCCTTGGTTTATGATTTACTGTGGAGTTGACTGGTAAGAGAAGTTGCAGAACTTATATGGTCAGAACTGCTTTACTGTACTTACTTTAGTATTTAGGCGTATATTGCTTGTGTGATTTTGTGCTATAAAAGTTCATTTAAGTTCTCTTTGAATTCTGTTGTTACTGATTTTGATTATTCTTTGCTTTTACAATATTTTATTCATTTGAAGCTGAATAAGGATTCCTTAAATGAGTATGCAATTAATGATTTGCTAATGCACAAATACCTTTTACAGTGTAATAAATGCTATGCATATTTAAAGGTATCTGGTGATAACACTAGTGATCTGTGTTCCTCATGTCAAAAGTTGGATGATTTGTTTACCATTGCTAGAATTAAATCTAGACTTAATGATGATTGCACCTATGCAATTGGCATGTCTTGGAGAACTGTTGTTACATAAATTAATGAATTACTGGACTGGTGAGATAAATAATACTAGGTAAAGAACAAATAGAACACATTTAAGAAAGGATGCAGCTATTGTCTACAAAGATTGTTCAATTCCTACAAAATTTGATGATGCCTCTGACAACTTTGGAATTCTGGATGCAAGTATTCAAGAATCTGAGGATCCGGCTTGTTTAGAAGGAAACAAACAAAAAAAAAGAAAGAAAGAAAGGAATTAAAAGAAACTGATTAATGACTGCAAAGGAAATAGAATACATACTAAAAAGGACACTGCTTTGTTATGTAACACACAGGTTACAGGGAATAATAATCCTCAAGATTTAATAAAATCCATGTAGGCACCATGTAGAGCCTACACGGAGTGCATCCATTTACACAGCCATGATTTTTCTTAGGCAGTGTGCCATGCATATTAATGATGGCATGCTGCCAAGGGAGAGCATAGGAACAGGGATATTGAATCTGTGTAGGGAGAAGTGCAGATACTACCCATAGTTGTGGAGGCCTGGTTAGATGTTATGTACAGTGTGGGGCTCCCTGTAATGCTTGCCACTGCTGTTGAAATGTAAATGTATAGTATTTTATTTTTATGATTTTTTTTTCCTTTTTGTATGTTTGCATGGTGCAGAGTGCAGCAATGCCCAGCTGTGCTCACATATATACAGCTGACACCTGTGACACATCTAAAGACAGAAACTGGATGTAATTAATTATCAAAATTACATACATTTTTATTTTGCACTTGCCATTTGAGCAGCATGGTGTAGAGTGCCACAGAGCCAAGTTACACTTATACATACATAGCCGACACCTGCCATACATCTAAAATAGAAGCTGGATGAAATTAATCATTTATTTGTGGATCTGTTTAAGCATGTTGGCATGGCGTGATGTGGTGTTCGGCAACACTAACAGGTAGTCCAGTAGTATATGTGAAGATATACTAGTGTTCATAATATACAAGTAGCTAAATGGGTAGAGGTACAGCCTAATTCATAGTAGGACCTAGGTTTGAGTCTGTAGCAGTCATAAGATGTCTGTAATTTAATTTAGTATTTATGTTTACATTTAAGAACAACTTTGTGAAATATGGCACTGCTGCGCTGTGCTGAGCACTGGTTAAACATGCTAACAGCCCTTAAAGTTTAAGCAGTGCTAAGCTTTGCTAAAACCTCGTAGCTCTGCTTACCTGGTTTGAGCCCTGCTAAGCAACACAGCGCTTTTTTGAATATTGCTCAATAACATGCAAGGGTGGGAAAATAGCCTATATTAAGTGCAATAGACAGGAATTCTACACCATTCTTTGTAGTCTGATTATCTGCAGATATGCCAGGTGGTGTTGGAGAGGGTGCGCATTTTCAGGTACAGAGATGGGGTGTGCAGGCGTCCAGGTTCTTTGTTGGGCTCCTGGTAAAGAATTATAAACCCAGGCTTATGCAGGGTGTTTTTCAGGGCTTGGGGTGTAAGGCAGAGGCCTGGGACTGATTGGTCAGGGAACTTACCAGTGCTACTGGTATCCCCCACACTGGTGAGCAGTGTTGCCACCATTATGATGACCTGAAGAGGAGAAAGAGAGGAACCTTGGATACCTGGGTCAAAGATGGAAGAGCTGGGCATGCCCCACAAGTATGTAAGCATGTTTTCCACTGTTTTACCAAAATGCAAGTTGAATGTCTCCAAAGCTGGTATGCATAATTGTGTGCTTCTCTCCCAACAGCTGCAGTTGAGAGGACTTGCAATGTTGAGTCTCATGCCAGGTGCCTGGCCAGGTTGCACCATGAGTGTGGTAAGTACAGATTTATTATGCCAACTGTAGTGCAATAAGCAAGGAAGATTAAAACATTTACTATAATAAAGTTTACACAATAAAAAATATAGTGCAATAAATGGGCAACAACAACTGTATTGCAATAAATAATAAACAATTCCAATAGCAGTAAGCAAAATGGTGTAGAACAGGATTGAGTTATCATAACTATTGCAGCAGAGCTGTATACACTGCTTGTCTATGGTAAGGTTGCTGCAGTCAAGTGTAACACTGTAATAGCTATAGAATGCAAAACTAAGTACCTGCAGACTGTAGTTATTAACTCATAGTATAGTCCAAGGCTGCCTCCAGGCCAGTATCAGTCACATAATGCCCTCTGTTCTTCCTACTCCAGGTAATAAAGGTATATGGGTGAGGTAGCCCACTTTAAGGGCAGATATTGTGTATGGACTTATAGGTTCATAGGTTCATAGGTTGGTACTAGGCTATCGGCCCTATAGCCTATACAAGCCTAGCCATAACAATTCCCTGGATATTTCTTCCCACAATATTTACTTCCCTGGACCCCTATCTAGCAGGGCGACTGATGTGATCCCTGTGGTGAATTTCCTATCTCCCATCCAATTGTCAAGGTTCCTTTTGAAGAGGACCAAGGAGGCGCTCTGCTTGTCATATATACGGGCATTCTATTCCAGAGTATGGGGAGTCTCTGGGTCAGGAACCTATTCCTCCAGCATGTTTTGTTCATTGTGATGATAAGGTTTAGATCCCTGGAGTGTGTGGCTCTGAGGGATTGGGATTTCTTTAAGTGGAGCATGTCCAACAGGTCAGGGTTTGACATGGCCTTGTATGTTAAACAGAGATCGCCTCTGAGTAGACAATATGCCAGAGTATAGCTGGAGTTGTTTTAGACGGTCAGCATAGGGGATCTGCTTTAGGCCTGTGATTCTTTTAGTGAGGTATTTCTGTGGCCTTTCCAGCTGTTGCAGATGTCTTGTGAGGTACATACCAAATGGGGTGTTGTACTCTATAATGAGTCTAATGATGGATGAGTACAGTGGGACAATGACCTCCTTTTTTCTGGATGAAAAGCCCTTAGTGATAAGGTGTGCCACATAGAAGGATTTCCTGACTGTTGTGGTGATGTGGTTATCGAAGGTGAGACCACTGTCCACCTGTGTCCCTAAGTCTCTTTTCACACTTTCGGTGTTTAGTGTACTGCCGCCTATGTGGTAATTCATGGGTACATGTTTTTTTCCCAAAGGAGATAACTATACATTTCTTGGCAGTAATTTGTGCCCATGGCTCTGGCACCAAGCATCTGTTTCTGTAAGTCCCTTTTGTAGAATATCCACATCATTTGGGGATTCAATAATGGCTCCCAGTTTGCAGTCATCTGCGAACTTTGTTAGCCATAGTCCCTTAGTGTTGGCCTGTACTTCAGAAAAGTAGATGCTAAACAAGAGTGGTCCCAGGACTGAACCTTGAGGTACTCCACTTGTCACTTGTCTGAAGCTGGATTTGTAATCTGCTACTTTTACAGTCTGGGTTCTGTCAGTAAGCCAGTTGACAATCCATCGAGTGACATAGGCATTTATGCCCAGCTTAGTAAGTTTATCTATGATTCCAGAGTGGAGGATGGTGTCAAAGGCCTTGGCGAGGTCCAGATAGGCTGTGTGGACTGCCTTATCCTCGTCCACAGCTCTGGTGACTAATTCAAAGAAGTTAATCAGGTTCAAAAGACAAGATCGGCTCTTCATGAACCCAAACTGGGTGGGGTCCAATGTTTGAAGGTTGCCAATGTCTTTGTTTATAAGTTCCATGATAATGCATTCCATGCCCTTGCAGATCAGGCTCGTCAGACTGATGGGACGGTAGTTCCTGGGATACAAGTTGGATCGCCCCCTTGTGGAGTGGGATAACTGTAGCTGTGCACCACTCAGTGGGCATGAAGCCTGAGGTGAGGCTATGATTAAACATGACACTTAGTTGAGGTGCCAGTTCATTTTGTAGTTCATGTAGTACACAGCCCGGGATGTCATCTGGTCCCATGGATGCTGTATTCTTAGCTTTGGAGAGTGTGGTTTCTACCTGTGTGGCCGTGATTACCAGAATTTGGCAATCTTTTGGTATTGAGATGGGCCCTTTAGGGGGTGAGAGGGGGGTGAAGTATGGGCAATATCCTTGGGATCAGTATATTTAATGCCATTCTGTTGTAGTGCAGAGCAGATCTGAGCATTTCCATTTAGATTCTTGACATAACCATAGAATGCCTTCTGGTTGTCTTTGGAATCGGTGGCAATTTTATTTTTGTAACTAGCTTTGGAGGATTTTATGAGGGATCTTAGCTTCTTAATGAGGCTGGTAGGGGAGTTTTTTGCATCCTGGGATTTTCCTCTTTTCTGCAGCAGTTTCTTCCTTCTGTTTGTTTATGGCAGGGGACCACCAGATTGGCTTCCTTTTTTTTGAGGAGGAGTGCGTCTTGGTTCTATTTAGGAGAGCACGACTCATGCACAAGTGGATGTGCTCATACAGTGCCTTAGTGTAGGATTCAGCAGTCAAACTTTCAGCTCCCGTTTGCATGGGTGTCATGAAGTTTGTCACTTCTGACTTGAGTAGCATGAAGTTGGATTTAGAGAAGTTTTTTATGAAGGTTTCCTTACTGGGGGGTGGGGGTGGGATGTGGATTTCAAAGGTGATTTGCTTATGGTCAGACCTGACCAATGAGGGGGTGACCACTGTTGTGGAGCATCTATCTCCCATGTTGGTAATGACCAGGTCTAGGATATTGGAGCCCCTGGTGGGACAATGGATTAGTTGATCCAGGGCATTGGAATTTATGAATTCCAAGAACCGTTGGGAAAAGTTGTTGGTACCCGAGTAGTTTTCCCAGTTACTGGCACAGTAAATTACCAGCAATACCAATAAAGGGTTTAAGCAGCATTGCTGCTTCCTGAAAAAATCTGTCTTAATATATGCAGTATGGCTGCATTCCATGCATGTGTGTTCTACTTTCACTGCAGTCAGATATAACAGTTCTAGAATGCATAATGCATTTCCTGTTACCTGAATAGCTCACCTCAAAGTATGGCTCAAGCTTGTCTGCAGGCCAATATCAGTCACATAATGCTCTCATTTTCTCCCATTCCAAGAACAAAAGGTATATGTTTGAGGAAGCCCATGTTATGAGCAGATATTGTGTTAAGATTTTGCAGACACATCAGCAATACCAAATAAAGTGTTAAGCAGCCTTATTGATTCCTAAATATGTCTGTCTAAATATCTCCAGTATGGCTGTATTCCTTGCACATCTATACTAAGTTGCTGCAGTCAATTTTACAGTGTTTGCAGATATTCCCTGCAGCACAGCTATAGTGTTCTATTCCCATGCCTGCTAACTAAGGCATGACACCTGTCTAGTTTATGTACTATACACAAACAAGCCCCTCAAGTGTCACGACTTCTTGTAATGTAAAACTGCCTAATCTGTGTGTCATAGGAGTACCAGAAAAATGATTCCCTGGAATGCAAAGTATTACCAAATCCACTTACAGATCACCTTGGTAGTTATAAAAGTTCACATTATATGAAACTGCTCTGTGTAGTTGTGTATCTGCATTTGTTATTGCTTTGCCCATAATGACCCATGCTAACAGCTTTAGAGGTATGTACTTACTGCATCAGCTGTAGGAGAATTGTAGTCACCTGTACAGTATTTATTATCAGTGTTTTCTGGGATATATTCTCCATTGTCAGTAATGGAATGTTTTTCTCTCTCTCCCCACTCCTTATATTCATTTATTTATTATTGTTATTTATTATTATGATTTAAGTGTAACACATTTTGTTAAACTAAATATATTTTGGTAAAATGTGATTTATTATTGTTATTGGTTATTATGTTTCAATATTAACATATATTTTGTTTAGCTGTTTTGTTGGCATTATGGTTTCATTCTTACTCGCATGATGTTAACATAATGACTGTTATGTTACTTAGTCTTGTGTTACACATAATATACATTAAAATATATTTGGATTAATAATTATGATATTCCATTCTGTTAATACTATCAATGGTTTGGTTATTACTAAACTTAACCTTTTGCTATACCTCAATTACCACAGCACTTCAAGGTCGGCAGGTTCTGGCTAATCGGCCTACCTTGTCTCCTCCTGCTGTGGCACCAATTCCAAGACTGGTGGTGCCCCCTCTGCTACCCCTGGACTACCTGTGGCATTGGATAGTATAGCCCTAATGGATGGGGGCTGGCCACCCTCTGGGAGCAGTGGTGGAGGGGGAGTTGTTACCTGGGCTGAGATGCCAGTTTTGGTGCACAGGATAATCTATTGTGGGTTTGACCACCACCTGTGCTAGATTGAGGACATGCTGGCCAACCTTGTGGTGAAGCCTTACCCTGGTACCCAGTCTCCACCACTGCCACCCCCGGGACACTGATGGAGCCATGCTGACAGTCTCAAGGGTGGGGATGTGAGTCATGCTTCTGCCTTGTGGAGGCACATGAGACTTAGATTCCACAACACCCTCCCTAGCCAAGGTGTTCAACCCCCTCATGTGTCACCACCCCTGTCTGCTGTCTTCTCTGTCATGTCCATTTACAAATACGCCCTCACCTACCCAACCTATCTCCTCCACACATACCTATGTCCCTTCCACAACATTCAACTCTTACCTTAAAAAAAATTATCACCCCCCCCGACAAAAAAAAAATGTTGCATGAACAGCTCTCCAATATGCATACAAGTCCACTGGACAGATGTAATTTAGTCCAATTGGCCTGACAAGGCAATTATGTTGTCCTCACCCCTCTCTCTGGGGATGAGCTCTCAAAGTCATGTAAAAATTCTGTCAAAGTGCACAATTGTTGCTGTACAAGAAATGGATAGCTATGGTTCTTTCCTACACCCATCCTATACATGCCTACCTGCCTTTCACTATGTTTTCCCCCCCTGTGTGCAGCCCATTTCACTACTTTTCTATCTCCCCATTTTTCTTTTTCTTATATATATATATTTTAGTTTGATGCTGTGCGATGCCCCTTATCACACTTCGACACACGTTAGCTGAGCTCAGCTAAATAGGGCTATATTGACTAAATAAACACCTGTCCTTTATTTCAAACACAAGACCATTGCACCAGTAGATCACTGCATTAACATGTCATGCCACACAACTCTTAATTAAAGTAGGTGGTTTAAACAAAATATAGTAATTGCCAGTTACAGTCATTAAGCATGTTTCAGTGGAGCTGTGCATCGTGCCGTGCAAACATGATTAAAAAGTAATGGAAAAAATGTGAGCATACCTAGGACTGTGGTGCAGTAGTACACTACTAGACAGCCAAAGACATAGTAATGGATGTAAGTGAAGCCTGTGATAGCAGGTAAATGTGCCCTTTATCAGCAGCATGTATAAAGACACCTGCTAAGGCATTAATGGCAAAATGCATGTTTATCTGGGACCCTGGTGCAGAAATACAGCCATATAAAGCCATGCACATACTGATGGATGTAGAAATTGTATGACACAGCCTGTATGTATGCACGTGTATCTTGCAAACAGACCTGCTAGAGCAGTGACTCAGTAGCTCAGTCTGTTAAATTCCTTGCAAACAGTACATTCTGCCGCACACAGTCTGGGGTTCAAATCCAGTGGTGTGTAGCAGTGGAATTACAGTATTATAAACCCAGCAATTAATAACTGAGTCATACACTAATACATATCAAATGAAACGTCTACATTTCACTGATGGAAGTTACAAACCTGCAGATAAACATACTTCACATATCCCTATAGCAAAAGTATAAGTGCAGAAGTGTTATGCCATGCATTAATATGCATTCACAAAGAAATTCAACTCAGGTACTGCAAATGAGGGCTGATGATATCAGAGTGCACCACACAATCCTTTCAAACTCACAATGTCAATTAGCACAGCTGCACAACTAACATACACATTTGAAGTACTGCTTGTAACAAGGACTACCCTCATACATACTCCAAATCACTACCAGACTGTAACACATGAAATGGTGAACATATTGTCATATCTATCCCCATGTTGCTCAAGGGCATGACAAACATGTGGCCGAGTACTCTGTTAGTGATACCGTTGCCTACCATTCTTACCTTAAGCACATGCCTTAATTGGACTGGAAAGGGTACCCTCACTCTGACTCTGCCTCTTCTACAAGGCTGATGCAGCTCCCACAGTTACTCCTACAGCTTGTTGCCCTCCAAAGTGGGTTCATAGGTAGGTACTAGGCTATTGGCCCTACAGCCTATATAAGCCTACCCAAATGGTAACCTGGCTTTTACCACCCAAGAAAATTATTTTCCTGTGCCCTGTCAAGCAGAGCCACAGAAGTGATTCCCGGGGTGAATTTCCTATCTCCCATCCAATCATCAAGATTTTTCTTGAAGAGTGCTAATGAAGAGCTTGTTTGATATAGAGAGGTAGTTTGTTCCAGAGTATGGGAAGTCTCTGGGATAGGAGTCAATCCCTCCAGCATGTTCTGTTTATCGTGGTGACAAGGTTTAGGTCCCTAGAGCATGTAGCTCAGAGGGATTGGGATTTCTTTACATGGAGCATGTCCAACACCTCTGGGTTTGACATAGCTTTGTATGTTAGGCAGAGATTGTCTCTGAGTAGGCGATATGTGATAGAGTAAAGCTGGAGTTTTTTGAGACGGTCTGCATAGGGTATCTCTTTGAGGCCAGTAATCTTCTTTGTGTGGTAATTCTGTGGCCATTCCAGTTGTTGTAGATGTCTTGTGAGGTACATACCAAAAGGGGCATTGTACTCTATAATGGGTCTAATGAGTGATGAGTAGAGGGGAACAATGACCTCTTTTTTCCTGGATGAGAAACCTTTTGTGATGAGGTGTGCCACGTAGAAGGATTTTCTGACTACTGTGGTGATGTGATTACCAAACGAGAGACTACTGTCCACCTGTGTCCCAAGGTCTCTTATTATACTTTCGGTGTTAAGTAGACTACCGCCTATGTGATAGTTCATGGGTACAGAGTTTTTACCAAAAGGGATGACAATGCACTTTTTGGCATTGAGCTTGAGGCCATGGCCTTGACACCAGCCATCTGTCTCAGTGAGGCCCTTTTGTAGGATGTCCATATCGTTAGGAGTTTTATGGCTCCTAGTTTGCAGTCATCTGCGAACTTTGTTAGCCAAAGACCTTCTGTGTTAGCCTGTACTTCAGAGAAGTAGATACCAAACAGGAGAGGACCTAGGATTGAACCCTGTGGTACTCCACTTGTCACTGGTCTGAAGTTGGATTTAGAGTCTGCTACTTTCACAGTGTGGGTTCTGCAAGTGAGCCAGTTGGCAACCCATCTTGTGCCATAGGGATTTATACCTAGTTTAGTGAGTTTTTCTATAATTCCAGAGTGGGGGATGGTGTCGAAAGCCTTGGCTAGATCTAGATAGGCTGTGTGAACCACCTTACCCTCATCTATGGCTTTGGTGACCGCTTCAAAGAAGTCTATCAGGTTTAGGAGACATGATCTGCCTTTTACAAACCCGAACTGAGTAGGGTCCAGAGTTTGGAGATTACCAATGTCATTGTTTGTAAGTTCCATGATGATACGCTCCATAGCCTTATAGACCATGCTCATTAGGCTAATGGGGGAGTAGTTCCCAGGATCCATGGTGGTTCCCCCTTTGTGGAGTGGGATAACCATTGCTGTGTGCCATTCAGTGGGCACAAAGCCTGAGATGAGGCCATGATTGAACATGATACTTAGGTGGGTTGCCAGTTCATTCTGTAGTTCATGTAGAATGCAGCCTGGGATGTTGTCAGGTCCCATGGATGCTGTGTTCTTGGCTTTGGAGAGTGTGTTTTTTACCTGTGCAGCCATGATTACAGGTACTTTGCATTCTTCCGTTATAGAGATGGGCCCTTTAGGGGATGAGAAAGGGGTAAAGGTAGCACTGAACCTATCTGCCAGGATGTTGGCAATATCAGTTGGTTCTGTATATTTAGTGCCATTGTGCTGTAACCCAGAGCAGATCTGAGTGTTGCCAGTGAGATTCTTGACATAGCTATAGAATGCTTTGTGGTTGTCTTTAGAATCAGTGGTGAGTTTGTTTTCGTAATTTGCTTTGGAGGATTTTATGAGGGATCTTAGGTTCTTACTGAGGATGACTACGGAGTTCCTCCAATCATGGGATTTTACTTTTTTTGCAACAGTTTCTTTCTTCCCTTGTAAAGTTTGTTTATAGCAGGGGACCACCAGATTGGCTTCCTTTTTTTGGATTATAGCATCTTGGTTCTGTTAGGGATTGCATGATCCATGCATTCGTGTAAGTGCTTATAAAGTGCAATTGTATAGGATTCAGCAGTCGTATCTCTATTGTCACACTCTATTGTCACACTATATTCACACTCTCTACCTATGTCTACTACCTGCAGTAGGAGCTGTAGCCTGTAGCACACCCATCTCTATGTAAAAGTTGCTGCTACAGACCTACCCTCTGTGTTAAATTAGTTTACTCACCCCAGTAATGTCCAGCATAACATATCAGAAAGGGACTCTAATTTACCTGAAGGCCTTATATATTGTACTGTGGTTGCATGTGATTGGCTGAGGATAGTGCACATCAGCTGTGTTGGCTGCAATTAGCATTACAGAACCACAGACTGGTTAAAAGGCAATCACCTGCTGATGAGAAGCATGTTATAAATGCAAGCAGCTGGCTATGGAGAACCAGTCTGTATGAGGCTTTTCTCACACAGAACGCACATATGCAAAATATTAACTATCAGCACATATCAGCAGAGGAGTACTGCACTCCATCAGGTATGTAACCATTTTGTTTACATCAGGATGCAGATGTGTGAATATACTTATGGGGAATATTTATCACAGTAATAAGACATTCTTACAATTGTGATAATGACATGTCAATAATCTCCAGATTTGTTATACATACAGAAAATGTGCAGTACCTAAAAGATGGAATGTGTATTGTCAGTGTGGGACACTGGGCTCATGGAACTCCCCCTTTATGGTGGTTGTAATCGCACATTGCTATTTTTTTGGCACAGCTGTTTTGATATATTATCAGGCAGGTTGGCCCTAGAGGACACGCTACAATAGACTCCATTGTTGGCCATACGATCATACAGCAGTATCTGTCATGGCACACATGGGAATACTTGACTTTAAATAGCATTCTAGTTGTATCCACATGCTTAGTATGTTTGCACACTGTGTCATATGACGTGTGATCAAGCAGTGGATTTTGCCAGGCATTCTGTCCTTGCTGTATCTCTACATAGTGTACTTCCACGTATGTGATTCTGACATGTGTTCCCATGTTGTTGTCTTTCAGGAAACATATGCACAACACTGTGCAGCTTTCATGGATGCAGAGAATGAGTTGATACTGAAAGGGCTCTATCAGCAACATGAAGTCCTACTGAGCAGGGGAGGCACAACAGGGAAAAGCAGGAAGCATTGTGGGCTGACCTTGCCCGTGATGTCAATCCCACAGGTCATCAGAACAGGGTGGGAGGTTGGCATAATGGTTAAGGTGTTTACCTTACAAACATAAGGTGCAGGGTTTGATTCTCACATGGGGTAATTGGCCAGGCTGAAAATGGCCCACAAGGGTAGTTAGCCTAGTACTAATCTATGAACCTATGAACCTATCTATAAACCTATGAGCAGATTCAGCACCGCACAATGGATATGATCAATGCTGCATGCAGAAGAGCAGCAGATATAGCCAGGGATCGTGGTGCCACTGGTGGACGGCGTGCAGCAGAACAACCACTCTCAGCCACAGAAGAATTCCTGGCATATCTAGGCATACATATCAGCTCCAAGGCATCCATCACACCCTACATCATGGACGGGAGTGTCACAATTTCCACAGCAAAAGAGCACGCATATAAACTCAGGTTGATCTGCACTACTGTAGCATTCAATGTGTCAGAATGTACATAGTTTTACGTGGGTGTCAGGTCTGTCTGCTTTGAGGGGGAGAAGGGTTTAATTGCAGTTTGACTATCATGCTTAGATTTTGAGCACTATAACAATTAACACAGTAACTATTGTAAATATGAGATATATGGATTTATTACCATGTGGTGATGGAACATGCGGTGGTACTGACATTTCTTCTCCCCTCAACTTTTCACAGGCACATCAGGTATCACACCAGCCAGTGGTCCTACTCCTGGTAAGCATGACACTGTTTTGTTATTGATGCATGTTTACAGCATTGTAATTCCTAGGCCGTCATCCTAGGTCTGCTCTCACCATTGCTATACTGTTGGCATGATTGCCAAATGCACACATATTGTCTGACTGTACACATGTTAGACTCATACGTATGCCTTGAATGTGTAACCAGACAGATAGATGTGGCAGTATTGTCAGGACACTACAGAGCATCATGTGTCATATGTGTCAACTGTGCAGAGTATACACTAATGCCAATAATGTACCTCACTGTTGCTGATAAGATTGCAGTGTAATGAGAGTTTATTTACAAGCAACTACAGCTGTTAGTGGGAAAAGTACTTTCCCCATGTCCTACTATATGAGGTTGGATTTTCAACAGGTCTGTCATAGTGACAACAGTGTATAGAGCCTTACACTGTATAGAGCTTTACATATATTACAGCATAGTACTGCAAACCATTACAGTGCAGGTGTTAATAAACTGCTTTTCCCTTTCATACCACAGGTGAATGGGGGGGGGGGGGTTGGTGTCTGTCAGCTACACAACCTGATGTCAGTGTCTCCTCAGACTCTGATGATGATGGTGACCACAGTGAGGCACAGCTGGACGTTTTAGGGGCTGAATCTGTCCCAGAGGTTGACATCCCTCTTCTGTCCTCATTGTCACCACACACAGTCAGTATGCCCACTCATACCCAGTTCCCGGAGACCACAGATCCTGGACAGGCAGAGGGCGGGGACATTGAACAAGAATGTGTGACAACTGTGGCTCATTTCTTTGTCTAATAAATTATTATCTTTACTTTCTCTGATATTTGGTACCATTGTCCAAAACAGTTTTACTGTAGGACAAAAAAGCAGAAACAGAGAAAATGTTACCAGCTTTATTTAAACCTAAATGTGTGGAACTAACTCATTTCAGTTCTCTGGCCCCAGAATCTGGTTAACATTCTTCACCAGCCCATGTTCTTCTACAGATAATGCCTGGAAATGAACTGTCCCCCATAAACAATGCACTTGCATGGACTGTACTGGCCTTTTTTCAAGTGAGCACTTCCTATGACATTATTCCTACATACTCACAGTAGTCATAAATGTCTTATTGTCGGTCAGAGACACACTACAAAATGTGTTTTCATAGCTACTTTTCAAAAATGTGTTTATTATTGTCATTTGGAACTGATAATGAGCATTTTAGATGAGGAGTTTTACAATTTTCAAAACAGAGAATTGTATAATAAAGGATATTGCATTACATTTTCTTAATGACAGAAAAATAGATAAAAACTAACTAGACTGTACTTTTTAGTGCATTTAACATTCTACCTCACCTTACTTTTTTTTCCTCCTGCTCCATGTCATATTGTATATCTGTGAATTCTCTCATTCCTCCCTTAATTCCAACAGTGCATTCCTTGAATCTAAAACCCTGTGTGTGAAAGGAATTTTTGGATATTGTGGAGAAATATAGTCCCTAGAATTTGTTGCATGTGCTTCCTCCTCACTATCACTCCTTCATAACCACCCCATCACACCTCTCAGACATGATCTTGTGTACCGAGATCATATGCCCACCTGTCTCTTCTGGTCTCAGGTGAGATCTCCAGTTCCTCTAGCCTATAGTAATATTTCTTTCTCTCTGTGCCCTAGATATTGCTCATACTTTTTTTTTAAATTTCTTTTAGCAACGTGATGTCCTTTTCATTATATGCCTTCTAGGCTTTTTTATAGAACTCATGTTGTGTGACTTTAAGTCTTATGAAGTACATGCATTACTTTTTTTTTATCTATTCCTATTGAAGATACAATTTAGCATTTTGCTTGTTTTTGATACCACACTTTGCTCATAGTTATCTAATCTAATTGTGATCAGCACCCTTAAATCCTTTTTCCTGCTTTGCTGCCATCACTTTCACTACCCACAGCTAAGTACAGAACTTTGCATTTACTTGCACTGGCCCTCCACTTCCCCTGTCTGTACACTTGTTCAACATTTCAGATGTTTTTTTAGACTCTTCCTCATTATCCTTCACTGCTACATATAACTCTGTGCTATCAACAAAAAGGCTGGATTTGTTTTAGTCTGCATCAAATATATTTGAGACAAATAAACTGAAGTGTGCTGGAAATCACAGAAAATACATAGCAATGTTGTCTTTTTCTTGTTATTAGAACATAATCATCTTTTACATGTATAGTACAGAGGGTTATGATTGGATCTCTGATCATAACCAGCTTATTTTGTGTTCAAGACATGGATTTCAAAATGTTCGGCTCAAGAGACGAACATCAGAAGTGAATCTTGGCATCCACGCTGAGAACACATAATAAAGGGTTAGGACTGGTGACCCAGTCATGGTTCCTTATAATGCATTGAGCTTTATCTGTTGCTGTATACTATAAGTTACAGAAAAAAGCATAAGAGTACAAAGCATTTTTTCCACTTCACAAAGCCTTTAAAAACCAATAAAGTAATTAGCTCTGCCAAGCATACTTTAGGCAGAAACAAAGTGCCCCATGTAGAATTAATGAATATAAAAGCTGTTAGGCACTTGATTCTACCACACCTTTTTTTTATAAGTTTTGCAGAGTAAAGGTCTAAAAGCTTTTCAAAAGCTCTATTACCTTCTGCAGCCATTCCTTGCTGCCAACACTGTCATCTTTTAAAATCTAGCCTGACAGCATATCTTAACAGCACATAGGTGTGTTTAAGAAAAGCATGTTAAGAACGTTTCTGATGTAAAAAATGCACTTATCAACCTTGTCCTTTTCCTACTGTAGAATGTTGTGGAGTCTCATGCACTATGTGTGAATGAAAACCACATCAGGTAAGGATGCAGTGGAGTAGAAATGTTACTATACATATCACAGAAGCTCGGCATGTTGATAATGAGTCAGGTGCTCACATGACAGTGCAACAACAAAAATGAGGTACATATCAGAGCAGCACTGCCTGCTCTCTTTTTAAGTAGTTCATCAGATGTTCAGGAGACAGTGCAGCAATAATGTTAGGGTAGATATCATAGTAGCACAATATGTCCCAAGTATGGATGATGTTAGATTCTGAGACATGAGTACAGTATTAGTACTAGGGTATATATAATAGCAGCACAGTGTGACCCACATTTAAATGATGTTATATGATTCTGAGGAATCAGTAGCATTAGTTTATGTATCACAATACTGTGTGCCCCACATTTTAATGGGGTTATCTAATTCTGAGGAATCAGTACAGTAATAATATCAGGGTATGTATCATGGCAGCACAATGTGCCCCACATGTGAATGACATTATCCAATTCTTTGAAATCAATACAGTAGTAACATTAGGGTATATATAATAGCAGCACAGTGTGGCCCACATTTAAATGATGTTATCAGATTCTGAGGATATGATTCTGAGTTATGTATCACAGCAGCACTGTGTGTTCCACATATGAATAGTGCATCACATTGTCAGGAAATAGTGTGGCAGTAATATTAGGGAATATATCAGAGCAATACTGTGTGTCCCACATATGAATAGTGCATCATGTGCTCAGGAAATAGTGGGGCAGTAATATTTGAGTATGTATCACAGCTGCACTATCTGCCTCACATATGAATAGTGCAGCAGATGCTAGGAAACCATTGCAGTATTAATGTTAAAGCACATATCATAACAGCACTGTGTACCCCACATCTGAATAGTGTATCAGGTAGTCAGGAAATAGTGCAACAGTAATGCTAGGGCACATATCGCTGCAATACTGTGTGCACCACATGTGAATAGTACTTTAGGTGCTAAAGAATTAATGCAGCAGTAATGTTAAGGTACATATCAGAGTAATATTGTGTACTCTCCTTTTAAATAGGTTATTCTGTGTTCAGGAGACAGTGCAGCGATAATGCTAGGGTATATATATATATATATATATATATATATATATATATATATATATATATATATATCACAGCAGCACAGTGTGTCCCAAATGTGAATGATGCTATCAAATTCTGAGGAATGACTACCGTAGTAATATCACTGCAACATAGCATGTCCTACCTATGACTAGTGTGTCCTGTTCTCATCAGACATGCAGTAGTAATTTTTGATAACATATAGCAGGCTTGTGTGCTCAGAATGTGAAGTGAATATAGTACTCTCAAGACAGTCCATCTGCTATTAAACAATCTATAAAGCAATCAGGTAGAGTCAGTGTAGGTTTTGCCTGTGAATTCCAAAACCTATTGGAATACAGCAACAGAATCTACTGCACATGGAAACAAGGGTATGGACTGCTGTTGCTCTTATACATGTGTATGTGCAAGACACCCAAGTCTATGCTGCTAATAGACCTTGGCCAAGAAGGAGAAGAGTATTTAGACCCTGTTTAATGTTCCATCGCCTACATGAGGTAGAAATTGTAGACCGCTACAAGATAGATAAATACACATTACAGGAGCTCTGCAACCTCTGTTGTCCTCAACTGAAAGCAAGTGCAAACTGAGGGGAACTGATACCTGTGGAGTAAGATATGTGTAGCATGTAGAATACTATCTACAGGAACCTTCCGGAGATCAACAGGGAATATGCTGGGGGTGTATCAGGTATCAGCATCCAGAATCCTACATCAATTCCTGAATGCTATACTACAATATGGCAGTGACAACATACAATTTACCCATACACCTGAGGACAGAATTACAACTATACAGGATTTCTACCCTGTAGTACACTTCCCTGAAGTGCTATGTGCCATAGACTGAATGCACATTGAAATCAAAGCATTTCCTAGGGCAAAGGGAGGGGTGTACATAAAGGCAAAGAGCTTCTACTCCATTAACTGCCAAGTCATGTGTAATGCTAAGGGAATCATCCTGAATGTTTGTGATGGCAACCCATGTACCCAGGTAGTTACAACAATTCCCATATCTGGAAAAATTTTCAACTCTATCAGAGGTTTTTTAGGGGTATATCCCACAGAGTCATTTACTGGAGGATGCAGGTTATGCACTTGAGCCATGGCTGATTACGTCCATCAGAAATGCACACACATCTTCCAGAGAACACTATAATGAGGCACACCCTCAAACAAGAAATATCATACAGTTTGTGTTTGGGCTACTGAAATCATTCTTCTGGTGCCTAGATACATCAGGGGTGCTCTGCAGTACAATCCCTGTACATGTGCTGAAATTTTCACTGTCTGTACTATCCTTCACAATATTAATCTGAGAAGACAGGTGTAGCAGGAACACTAAGGGGAAGGGAGTTCACATCCTACCACTACTGGCAAAGTCACCAGAGCCACTCTCATGTGAGAAGTCAAAGGGGGATCCACCAGCTGCTATGGGTATAAATAGACTTAGGCATGCACAATATGCCCTCACCCTGGCCAAAAGGCAATGGATAGCACACATGCTCACCACCTAAGGGGGTAAAACCTTCATCCTATGCACATACATACAGTAACATTATGATAGGCAATGCTCACAACCTTTATTTTCCTATATAATGGTTATCTACTGCTAGCAAAACACAGAATCAGACCCCCCCAAAAAAAAACACTTGCAACTGCTGGATAATCAAGGAAGTGTTGAGACTGGAATAGGACAATACATGGTTAAGAACACAAATGAATGTCATAACCTTGCATACTGTTACTTACTAATGCAACTAAGTAGAAGGTTGATAAGTTTTACAGCAATGACACCAATATGTGACTTATGACAATAGACATGTCCTCTATCAAGTAACAGGCCTCATGCATCAAAGATACACACATTACATAAACCTGTAAGACAGCAGCATAATTTTCAATAGAGCATCACAAACACATATATAACAAGATGACTACAGAATTTCAAGAGGAGATTCCTCAAAACACAACTTCTGTTGTGGCAACACACAAATGGAGCTTGGCACACTCACCCTGAAAATAACAGGCAAATTAAAGTTTTACAAACCAAGGAATACCACATAATTCAAGTGTTATAAATGTTTTAACACAATTCTGAGAAAATGTGTACACACAACAGAAACTGCAATTTTAAATGATTGTCACTCATCTTTCACTGTGCCCAGCACTCCACTGGAGATGTATATTGGCCATCATAGAAGAAAACAACTCTGTGTCATTGACAATATAGTACATCACATTCCTGGAATTAACATAGAAGACCAGTTTTAGCAATAATACTTGTAATGAAAATTAATAAGGGCTGTCTATCTGAGAAAGTAAATGCCTGTCAAAAATGCCTGTGCCAACAGTGAACTATAAGGAGTGCATACAGATAAAAGTTCCATTTTCTAATACAAATATGTAACATGTTAAAAAAGTTAGCATGTACTTGAAAAATACAATCATACCTTAGCAATATTCTGAGCATGTAAATCAAAATGAAGAGCAATCATCTGTGTTCTCTCAGTACATAAGTCTCAGCTTCAAATTCCCTAGCTACATGGTTACCTTTTATACATACATACATACAAATGTTTCAAGCACGGGCATTAAAGCCCTTCTAGCTTGCCAATATGCCAAAACACTTGTTCCCATAATAAATGGTCAGGCTGTCATGCTGTCAGTTCAGGCCTCTGAGCACAGTGAAGATGCAAATAAGGTGTGAACTCATTATAATTGCTGATTCCTAAACTTTTGACTTCATATATTAGGTTTAAACATAGTGTAGGCACTACCTCAGTGGAGTGGATTGCAACTGTGAATGATTAGTGGAAGGGAGAAGGAAGACACAACAATACAGACTACCTTATCTGCAATGGGTGTGTCACCCAGGATACATTTACAAAGTGTAGAAGTAATTGCACTCTGTTAGGCAGTGTTGTTTTCCACTTGACATCACTCAAACGCAGTTGGCATGGTTTATTCAGTTTGCGCACTAGCCATAAAATGTGATAACACAGATTGGTGAAAAAACACTTGTTGCTGTTTGACTTGTGTGGACATGGCAAGAATAAGAAGGGGAAGATACCCAATTTAGGACTCAAAAATGGGGTGTAGAGGAGTCCAGAATATTCATTGGACTCTTTGTAAAGTGCCACAGACATAGGCTATTGCAGGGGAACTATACCAGGTCTTAATATAAATAAGAGGCTTGGAATAATCTTGCCAAGGCTGTCAACAGTGTGACTTGCATTCCACAAACTGGAGAGTAATTCAAGCACCACTACAATGATCTGAAAAGGCACAAGCAGGAACAACTCAACCAGTGGCTGGATGAGTTTAGGACTGTCGAAATCCCACAAATGTGAAGGTATACAGGTAAAGATACTTTAAATTCTATAGAAAGCTGGATATAGCCAAGGCTGGAATGCATAATACCCTTCTCTTTTCTCCACTTTTTCTTTTACAGCAACCCATGAGATTGCATTGAACAGGGATGCCCATGCTGAACATTTGGAAAGACTAAGCTATAGCTCAAGGCAATTACAAGAATCATTTGCAATACTGCATTCAGATATTGGGGCTTCAAATCTCACAGCTAACAAATATATCATTAAATAATTTTAAAATGTTACATGATGATTTCATTGAAAATTGGTATAAATGCCATGTTAACTCAATCTGTATTATTTGAAAAAAAGTATATGTGCAATATATGCATATTGCAAGGATTACTTGAAACACTTGTCAGTCATAGTTTATGGTTGTTAACAAGTCTAATTAATGTAAAAGTAAAATTACATTTATATGGGTTGGGAGGGTGACCTAATGGTTAAGGTGTTTGCCTTACAAACACAAGGTGCAAAGTTTGAGTCTCACAAGGGATAATTGGCTAGGCTTAAAATGGCTCACAAGGGCAGTTAGCTTAGTACTAACCTATGAACCATATAGTACTAATTTATTATATGTGACATATGATTTAGCTCTCTTTTTAATCTTTATATGTGTGGTCACAATGTTCTGATGGCATCAATTTCTGATAACTCACAAAATGATTTCCAGCAAAGAGAGGTAGGCCAACCAGTGTGGCTCAGCCTGCCACTCTTTCAATGTTTGCAGCACTGATGCCCAGCACATTTGGGACCCAAGCTGACAGTACTGCCTCTGCAGGCTTTGCACTACCTGGACCTACTACATCAGGTACCATTTCCCTGTCAGCTGGTGCAGTGGTATCCTCCAGGAGAATTCTTTGAGTTCGTGATTTTGTCACCTGCCAGGAGATGCTGGACATGGGTGCATGAGTTTGTGGAAAGTACCATTGGTGCACACTTCAGTCATCTGGAGATGATGCTCTCTGGAATGCTGGGCAAAAGAAAACATCAAGCACTCCAACAACAAGCTCAGGAACAGGGCGGTGATGACGGTTCTGAGGTTGAGGACTAGATTCTCAATGTCCCCATGCTTGACAAGAATGGGCAATTGATGTCCCCTCCCTATACCCTGTCATGGTGTCTCCCAAACTTTTGTGTCCCTCACCATTCCTGTTTGTCTCATTTGTCCTGTTTGTCTACAGTCGCTTCCTCACTTCCCTTACCCAACATCCCTCTCTTGCTGAAACAAAATCACAAAAATGAGCACCTGCCCCCTCCAAAAAATATTGTCCCATAAATAGCTTTCTACTTAACACGTGTCTTCTTGACACACTTGATTCAGTCCAATTGGCTATATAACATTGCTGCATTATTGTCACCTATCTTTGTTGAGATGACAGTCCAAATTCATCCAATATTCTATCCATGTTCATTTTATACTGCTGAAGAAGTGGATAGCTATGGTTCTTTCTTAATTCCCTCCTGCACAATCTTATATTGCTTTGACTTTGTTCTTACCTCTGCTTGCTACCCCATTTCACCACTTTTCTATCTACCTCTTTTTTGCATTTTTAATCTGGTCAAAAAAATAGAATGACACACAACACACATGGCAAAATGCTGCCTTAATGAAGCCCTTCACCTTTTGTCCTCTGTGTATGCATGGAGTCTGGCATCACTCACCAATGCTGAATGACTGTGAATGGCTGTTCATGTCCTATGTCATAGTACAGTTACCTCCGTGCAATGCTGCTTAAACTCATTGCCCTTAGGAAACATACAGTTAAAGCAGAATAAATGCACTAATATTAAATATTTCCTATAATATTTATGTAGACTGAATGTATAAAAATGCAAATCCATATGTGCACTGTTGTCAAAAATCAATTGAGTCGTGTTCATTTGTTACAGTAATGCACTGTAGTCATTCCATCTCATATATGAATAAATTATCACATGTAATTACTTAATTACATCCTGAATACATATGATAAAAAATTAGTTTGAGCTGGATTCAAACCCTGTAATATCTGTGTTCTAAATAACAGCTCAGTGTTATTACACCTGTTACCACAGTGATAGCTAGGCAGCAGGTGTTTTTTATTACACTCAGTACTGTCCAAAGTGCTGACTGCTGTACCTGTCTGCTTATCTTGTTTGCACAGAGGCAGGAAAACCAATAGAACTAATATTATTTTCTCTATAAAGCAGAAAAACACATTTGCTCAGTGTTTAACTATGTGCAAATGGGGAAAGCAGTACTAATAGTTGTTAATATCATTACATTTATGACACATTTGCAATATGAACTACATTATGAAAACCATAGTATCTATCTACTATTTCTACCTTAGCTCATATATGTAAGTACTTCTCAAGTTCAAGTAGCAGTCATTAAATATGAATCCCACATGTGGAAACACTTTGCCATCAATTGCCCAAACCAGCTGTTCATCAGTACACTATGGAAAGAGCTGATTGGCATGCAATAGTATTTTGGTGCCCTGTTACTCTCCATCCCACTATAATCCATGTAAAACCACAACCAAATGAAATGCACTTGTTACTGACTGAGCACATATTTACTCAAACTCATGTGTGCCCTGCACCCTTGCACTTGAAAATGATTATCAGTAGTGGTTCATAAATGCCAACTACATTACAGAAATTAATAGCACTCTCACATTGTTACATCATCTAAACCTTTATACTGACAATTCACATTAAGATTAACTTAACATGTATTAATGTGGCCACCAGTTCTTCACAGATATGAACACATGTACATACACAGTTGCATCCATGCTGATCACAAAACGTGTGTATCTGTATGTGACAATAATTGTGTAATGTATACAGTATACTGTGAAACAGCTGCATATGTCTCCGTTCTGCTGTATGCATTCCTGACAGATTTTTGCATCTAGTTTAAAAATCTGTCTTTTAAAGTATACCTGCACATTGGAAACACAATAGGAAGTATAAAATCTGCACTTTGCACACCACACTTTATAACAGGTTATGTTATCCACAACATATAAGGATGATAGCATCATCTATAAAGACCAGTATGACAAAGCAAAGCCATACTTCAGGTATGGTGCAGTCATTAATGTGTTCTGTGGACAGGAAAAAAAATATGTACATGTAGGTTAAATTATCACAACAACCACATTATGTGTGTCTCTCTATATATGTGTAAGAGTATGTACATAGTCAGAAGGACATCAGTCTGTATCCCACTATCATCAGTCTTGTCCCATGCAGAACTAATATCTTGACAGTCGTACATGCCTACATATCTATTTATATAGGCCTCCCAAAATCTTCTCACAAAAACCCAATGAAGATGTTGTCCACTATAAATTGTTCAGCAGCAGTATAAAAGTCAAATTTGTGCTGTGGGGCTTGCATGGTGTGGGTTCTTTACCTACTATAACTAGTTAGGTGTTCTCCTTTCACTGCCCTCAACTGGTGTGTGTGTCTGTAGTCAAAAGAGCATGAGTCTGCATCCTGCAATCAGAAATCTAGTATCAAGGAGAATGAAAGTTTTGAAGGTTGTACATACCTACACATCCATTTCATACAGGCCTCCCAATGTCATCTTTCGAACATCCATTGATGATGTCCACTATAAATTGTCAAGCAGTAGTATATAAACCCAACTTGTGCTGTGGAACTTGTGTTAAGTGCTGTTTTCTTTAGTTAGGTAAGGGTTCTAATCTCACTGTGGTCAATTTTTGAGTGTTTGTGTTTAGGTAAGTCACATTAGAGAGACCCTTTTAGAAAAGCATGTGAGACACTCCTATTACCATCGTCTCACAGACAGTACTGATGCTATCGGCTATAAAATGTTGTTTGATACTATAAAAGACAGATTTGTGTTGTGGTGCTTATGTTAAGTAATGTGTTGTGCAAACAGGTAGGAGTTCTTGTCTCACTGTGGTCAACTTGTTTGTATTCATTTAATCCACATTTGAAAGACTCTTTTAGAACAGCATGTGAGATAGTTCTAGAACCATCTTGTTGTCATAAACATACATCGCTGATGTCATCAGCTATAAAGCATTGTCTGTCACTAGAATAGCCAGACTTATGTGTGTCGCTTGCATTAAGTGCTGTATCTTGTAGATAGTTAAGTGGGAGTTTGAGTCTCACTGTGATCAACTTATGATTGTGTGTGTGTGTGTGTGTGTGTGTGTGTGTGTGTGTGTGTGTGTGTGTGTGTGTGTGTGTGTGTATTCAGTTCATTCACATTTCAGGCACACTTTTAGAACAGTATGTGAGATACTCCTATTACCATTTTTTTCTCACAAAGAGTCACTGCAAATGTCATCAGCTATAAGGTGTTGTGTGACACTATAAAGACCAGATTTGTGCTATGGCATTTGCATTAAGTACTGTGGAGGTTAGATAACGGTACTAATCTCACTACAGTCAACTGCTGCATGTGTGTTCATTCAAAAATCAATATGTTGACATTTTTAGAATGGCATGTGAGTCAACAGCTATGTCAGACAGTCCTCCAGACATCTTCTTTTAACATACACTGATGATGTCATCCTGTCTAAAATGCACTCTGTCACTATTCAAGTGAAACGTGCTGTGACAGTGACATTAAGTACTGTATTCTACAGCTTCTGTAGCTAGATATTTTGGGGTTCAAATCTGACAGCAGACAACTTGAGTGTGTATCCATTCAAATATTTTTTTCAGACAATAGTACACCGAGATGTGACTCCGCATCCATGTCAGACACTTGTCTCCAAATGTTCTTCTCAGCATACAATGATGCCATATCACTCCATAAACTGCAACATGTCAGTGTTAAAGTCAGACATATGTGGTGGTCCTACTACTACATTGTATGAAAATTAGCTTCAATATCTACACTGGTGTAATGTTAAAATCAGACCCAGTCTACTGCTGTGTGTGTGTGTGGTTACATTATGTTACATTACTGTCATTGTATGCTCTTTTGAATTGCTTTTCATTTCAATACTGGTTATGAGATCCTTTAACATAGCCACATGCATCCAACATCCCCCAGTTTCCTATAGGCACATGACATCCTTCCTGTAGAGGAGTGCAGGATGTCCTCATGTCAAAGATGCATACACACATCATGATGCAGTATCCTTTCATGAAACTCTGCAAGCCATATCTAGACCAGTGTATGTGTAATTGTGAATGCTGTCATGGGGTGGTGCACAAGTCACATATGGAGAGAGGCACAATGTAATGCACTCAAACAAATATCCAGATAGCTTTAAATTCTATAATAATGTCTAGGATTTTATTTGATGTTGACTATTAGCTGAGTAATGACCTATGACCCTATGAAAATTTCACATGTCAATGTTGCTGTCATTGATGTGCTATGTTGAGGTGTGTATGTACAGTAGGCCTACAAGACTGTAGTACAATCTGTGATGTGAGGTTATGTATTGATGGCTACTGCTATTTCATTACATGTTCCTTCAATAACAGCTGTTGTAATATGGCTCCTGGGAACTGTTGACATGGGATGATACTATGTATATTGTTGGCTTATTAAGACAAACATTTTTGTAGTGGATTAAATCAACACTCTATGCAGTTCTCATTCAACCATCACATTGACACTTGCAGTATGGCACAGGTGTACATGTTTATACCTACCATTATTAAATGCTTTGTGGCATACATCAATATAAAGTTATACCGATTACGTGGGCACATGAGTCTTGTTTCATCCACATGTTGTAATGCTGTGATGTACACAAAAATATCACATGTTTTGAGTCAGTTGATGCCTTGTAGAATTCATTGTATGCATAATTTTCTCATTATTTCTAATGATTATTACAGTGGTCAGCAGCACAATTGTGCAAATATCAGCATTTGTGTCAGTAAATGTTCTGCATGAGCCACACCCAACTCATTTGTAATGTGCCCTTATATGGCATCAGGCCACTCAAACACAGCTTTCACAAAAAACCCATAGAGGCATATATTATGCAGTTGATGTAATCACGTGACATTGGTACAGTTGTATGACACCACTCTGTGGCATGTGATGCATAAGCAAGGTTGCATTTGGAGATGTTGTCGCAAATTATTTCTTGAAATAAGTGTGAAATATTACAGGGAATACACAACTTAATGCAGAGCTGCTCATAGGGATGTGCTGTCTATATTTTAGTTAGGTTATGTATTTACACTAAACTAGAGAAAATAAACAATCTGCTAGCTGAATGTTTGTCTGACAATTCACCCCCCTGTCGCCACTGGTCATCAGCCAAAGTATACATGCAGATATTAGCTTATCTGTGTGGTAAGGCTAAAAACGCCGAATCAGTGGACCCTGACAACAAACCCTACCTATAGCGTGACTCATACCCTGACCTAGCAGACAGTTGGACCACTAGTTCAACACATATTCCAGACAGCCTATGTTCTTGCTGAAAGGTATACAGCAGCATTTATCTGTCTTACCGGGGAGGGGGCATCATCTAATGCAGGGACTAATTGACCCATAATCCTGACTCTCCTCATCTTTGTGGCAGACCAATGAGTCATCATGGAACTTATCAAAAAGGACACAGGTAATCTCTCAACTGTGTACCACACCAGTGTTTGATTTGCTAAGTCTACATTATGTCTGTTAAATATGTTTGACATCTTCAAGAACGTCACTCAGGGCATGCATGAGGAAAAGTCATCATCTCACATATTGTGAACTGACCAATGCATTTGATGCAAATCCACACTCTGGTATTACAAACAAACTTCTCAAGTAGGCATAAACACCAATGTCACCAAGTGTGTAGACAGATGGATCACATACATGACACATGCTGTTGAACTGGATAAAGTTACCTCTAGCTAGAGTCCAGTATCCCTTCCATATGTCAGGATTCTGTACTAGACCCTTTCCTGTTCAGTATTTAAGCTACAAAAGTCAAGACAATGTTTACATATACTTTGTCTTAGCAGCTTTGTGGATGACTGCAATCTGTGAACAATCACTGAATCCAGGAACGGTATTACATAATGCAAAAAATATTAACACACAGACAGTATTGTTGCCCGAGCCATGGATATACAGTAGCTGAACAAAAAATCATGATTAATATCTTTATGAAAGCAAATACATAACCTAACTAAAATATAGACAGCACAACCTTATGAGCAGGCCAAGTGTTACATGACCTGGGTGTTCAGGTAGACAGTAAGCAGACGATACACCAGCATGTGTCCACAGTGGTGACAAATCCCTTGTATGTAGCACAACTCCTGAGCATGGGCAGGCTATCCTCATCAAAGGATATTATAGTCCAATTGATTTCAGCCCTCATCACACCAATAATTGAGTACAATGCACAGTTTTGTATGTACCTCACTACACACTTTCCATGGATGATTTACTGAAGTGTATCATGTTTGCCACAGTGAGCTCCCACACATCTTATCGACCATATCTAAGTATACTTTGTGATGTAAAACCATTAGAAGTTGACATTGCAGGACTCACTTCAAGGTGTTATACAAGATGCATGTGCAATATGTGTTCATGTGTTGCACCCAGTAAATACATAGCTCATTGACAACATTGATGGCATGGGTTACGTTCATGCACATGTAGGTTGTGGCAGATATATATATATATATATATATATATATATATATATATATATATATATATATATATATATATAAATCATGAAAACCACTCAGCTAGCCAGGATTGCTTGTAACATAAACTTCAGGTGTGAAACTGTTCCTCTTAATACCTCCATAAGGTGGCAATTTTTGAGGAAGGTGTGCTTGATTACCCTTATAGATTATTAAAAATCATTAAAGTTGTATACGTGTGTTTATGCAGAACACGTATAATAAGTCACAATCATATATTTTTTTGTCAATGACATAGATTAATGCTGGTATTATTATGATATTGTCCATGATTGTGTGTGTTTATTTCTATTGTTGTCCATAAGCCTGTTGCTATGTATTTTGATTGATTGAGACCTATGCTGAGATTGCATTCATATTCTAGCAACTCATTTTGCACATTTTCACAATATGCACATACCCACTATTGTATATATCATCCCTGATAAATGTCCTCTCCAGTGATCCTCTCAGGGTGATTATATCACAAGCAATCATCTCCATTGATATGTGACCTTGTGTGACAGTCATAAAACTTACAATAACTGTGTGATGATATTACTATACCCATAGAGGAGGTGTAAACAGCAGCATGTACTGTTTTATGTACATATGTGATTACTGTTTAGCTACAACTGTCTTGTCTCTGTGTCATATGTACATTTACATGCCCTTTTCTGGTGTACCATTTTTCACTTCTCCTCTTCCTCTTTCTTCATTCCTACCATTCATGTGTGTGGCCCTTTTCAATACACACACATACTTCCTCAGAACAGTGTATCAATAATGCAATCGGTGTTCCCTTGGTGATCACCACCAAACCTTTATTTCAGTATGTATAAAACATGTTTGTACTGTACTCTGAACTGACTGCACTTTCCTATAGTGTGTTAGAACTGTATTCATTGCATTAAATTAAACTGTGGTAGTCTTTATGGCTGTGCAATCTCAAGTTTGCTCTTATGTAAACTTGCCTGCATGTGTGAAAGTGTTCTTGCTGCTTTATATGGTTTTCTTGTTAGCAGCACTGTTGCTGCCCATGAAACCGTGCTTGTATTTGTGTAAGCATAATGCATGGCATGCATATGCAATTAGTGCTACTGCTCATCTCGCAAACATGTAAACTCCATGTAGGCTTCCCACTAAGCCTACAAAGACCTTTATTAAATCCCCAGGGCTGAGTTGCACTGATGTCAGAAGAGTCCATCTACACATGTTGGCACATTTTGTATCACTGTTATAATTCAGAGAGAAACTGAAGCCTCTGCAAGTATGGCAGCTGCAAGGACTCAAACAGAACCAATGTCAAAGCCAAAAATGATAAGACCAGCAGCTGTAGTGACAAGGTAAAATTAAATGTTTAATCCATTGGTAGTAAAAACTACATATCAAACAGAAAAAGTAAGTGCACAAACAACAAACCAGTTTCGGCAAAAATTAAAAATGCCTTCCTCAGTGTAAAGATCATGACATTTGATACACTCCTTATATAGTAAATTGGTAATTCAATCAGTCAATTAAGAACATGAATTTATAAATGCTTGTTAAGTCCAGGAGGGAATAATCCCCCAAGTTTAATGATACATTTCTTCTTCTTTTTGTTCAGGATGTCATGCCAGCCCAATTTGTTGGATCTAGGAGCTTTAATTTTATCAATAATAATAAAACTGAAGAAAGAACTCGGATGTGAAAGAGTATGTTTGTACAGTGCATTGGTTATTTTGCCATTTCTGATTTCACTAAAATGTTCCCCCACCCTAAATTTTACAGGACGTGAAGTGTGTCCGACATAAAATGCCAAACAATGGCAAGTGGTCAAATATATAACCCAATCAGATTGGCAGTTGATTTACAATACTTATATACATGATTTGATTATGAGATTCAAGGACAGGGGCTATGGGGCTGGTTTTGTATATAGGGCGTCCCATTCGGTTGATGGCTTGGCCAGGGATGAATTTCTCCAATATAAAGACAAACATACTAATGATGGTTCTGCCATTCATTTCATTACTACATATGACAGAAATACTGATTCATTAATTCATAGTGTCAATTGCCACTGGAATATGTTATTGGCCGAACAAATGCTTTCTGATATTTTACCAACCAGATGTTCTTTCACTTTCAGGAAAGGTAAAAATTTATGTTAATTTTTTTAATCACTACAAGCATTCTCTGCCCGATACTTCTTTGTCACAAACAACTCTCTTAGGTGATAGATTAGTTGGCTGTTTCCCCTGTGGTAACTGTTCTTATTGTCCCAAGTTTGTTAAATCTAAATCATTCTCTAGTCACAATACCAGTCGGGTTTTTGATTTATCATTTTTTGCCAACTGCCAATCTAATTGGGTTATATATTTGGCCACTTGCCATTGTTCGACATTTTATGTTGGACAAACTTCACGTCCTGTAAAATTTAGGGAGGGGAAAGATCTTAGTGAAATCAGAAATGGCAAAATGACCAATGCATTGTAGAAACATACTCTTTCACATCCAAGTGCTTCCTTCAATTTTATTATTGTTGATAAAATTAAAGCTCCTAGATCCAACAAATTGGGCTGGCATGATATCCTGAACAAAAAGGAGAAGAAATGAATCATTAAACTTGGGGGATTATTCCCTCCTGGACTTATTGAGCATTTATAAATTCATGTTCTTAATTGACTGATTGAATTAACAATTTACTATATAAGGAGTATATCAAATGTCATGATCTTTACACTGAGGAAGGCATTTTTAATTTTTGACGAAACCGGTTTGTTGTTTGTGCACTTACTTTCTCTGTTTGATATGTAGTTTTTACTACCAGCGGATTAAACATTTAATTTTACCTTGTTGCTACAGAAGCTGCTGGTTTTATCACTGTTATAATTCAGCCATGCTAGCAGTGACATAGAATTAAACTCACCGTGCATGTGTGTGTGTGTGTGTGTGTGTGTGTGTGTGTGTGTGTGTGTGTGTGTGTGTGTGTGTGTGTGTTTGTGTGTGCGTGCATCTGTGAAACAGCGTTTAAATATTGCTGTTATAAACTTAGAAATTTGCTGAAATAAATTGTTTACATGCATTTTCTGAAGAATATAAAGTCTGAAACTCAAATCTGTGTCATATTATTGACTTCAGTCCTCAGTGTTATGTAGAAAACCACACATTTTATGAGGAAAATAACAAAAATCTGGAGAGTAGAGAGGTGTGTGGTGTGAGCAAGCAAGCATGCGTGTGTGTGTGTCTGTGCGTGTGTGTGTGTGTGTGTGTGTGTGTGTGTGTGTGTGTGTGTGTGTGTGTGTGTGTGTTTGTCTGTGTCTGTGTGTTGCAGTATGCCCAAGTGTGCAAGGGTGGTTGCTAATGTAGACGGTGGTTAAATGAAGACACAGACACAAAGGCATAGTGTGCTGTCCATCACCATGTCTCATGTCTAAATATGATGAACTACAGTTTCTGCAGCCATTTTTCCATACAGTATGTTGCTCTCCAAATTACATAGTTACATTGCTGTTCTTTGTGTGTAGCTATTTGGCATATAACTGTTACACCATCTTCTACTGTAGTAAGCACTTATTGTTTCTGAAGCAGTAAAATATAGTTCCTTGAAAGACAGGAGTTTGTATTTTTGTACATTCTATAGTGAATGGATCCTTCTAGTGTGGACCACACGTGAATCTCATCAAAAGAAATTATAGTTACATTGATCTGGAAGGAACAATGTGCTTTTACTCAAATCTGTTTAAAGTGACAGCCAGTTAAATGTAGCAACACTTTCCAGTCAACTAGACTGATAGGCATTTTTAAATATGAAATAGTGTAAGAAACTTCTCTGCGTGGAAGATTTTCAGTCCATATATCTCAGGTTAATCGCTGTATATTAATCAGATCAGACAATAGTAGTAGAAGTAGCAAACTTAAACTTATCTTAAGTAAAAAAAAAATATATATATACATATATATATATATATATATATATATATATATATATATATATTATATATATATATATAATATGAAATATTGTACAGAATTACAAAGAATTCAAAAGTAATCCAAGCAAGGCAGGCAGTTTGTTTCCAGTCAAAAATCCATTTTTGGATTTTTTTGCATTTTTGGATATTTTGGATATGGGCACACTTACTAGTTATATTGTGTAAAAAGAAGTGTTGCTTTGTAGACTAGAGATGTAACTGAGGATTTAAGTTTATACATTTATATTTTACCAGTTTCCATCATAAAAAGTAAGAATTAGCTGTCAAACACTACTGAGTGCTATTGAGTGGTATGCTCATCTGCATGTCTTAATTAATGTATTTGTGCAGTATTTTTCGGAGTTAATACTTTACAAAATTTTAAACTGGTTAATTTCAGTTAGCAAATAAAGCCTTTGTGCTACTGCTTCCGGTTCCTGACTGATTTTATGTTTGAAGACTGTCAAATACACTAAGATAAGTAACTGCCTTACCTTTTCTAATAAATAATGCAGTGATGTATTGCCAGAAGTGTGATAACAAATGTAACATATTCAAAGAAAAATCAATACTGTATGAGTGGATATGATTTAATTGACAGTAAGTTTGGTATTTTTTAAATCTACTTTACATTATAGTGTTGCCAAATTAAAAGAAATATCGACAAATAATGGAAATTTCTTAGTTTTTTAGTGATTTTCAGTCTTTTTTCAGAAATTCACAAAATCACTTCAGTTTGCTAATTCTTTAAGGGAAAAGCGGTTTAACAATAAATTACTACGTTACTTACTTAATGAGAAATTACATCATAATAACTCTGCACCATAGAATTAAAACTGGATAAAGTGACTGATTTAACACCAATAAAGCATGTAGAAATTGAGATTCTGCTCAAAGGAGGTTTTCCTGGATGAGAAATTGCCAAGAAGGTCAGAGTTAGTAATTTGTCTGTCAGATGAATTCAGAAAAAACTGAATACCGGTGTAGGGTTGTTGCCCAGACATTCTGGCAGATGTGGTAGCAGAAGGTCCATAACACCTTGGGATGATTCATATCTGATCAGAGAATGCCATAACAATTGCAAGCCATCCAGTAGACAGCTGCAGACCATGCTGGAACAACAGCGTGTTACACTGAATTCAAGAACTGTTCGATGGAGACTTCTGGATGCTGGGGTTCAAACTTGCGGACCTCTAAAGAAACAGAACTTGTCCAACCAAATGAACGCAAAAAGACTGCGGTGGGCAAAAGAGTTTCAAAACTCAATCAGAAAAAGATTGAGAAAGGGCTGTTTCAGTGACAAGAGCATAACACTGGGCAGGATTCACGAAGGCTTGCACGGAGTCTAAGAGTAGTGTAAGACTCCATGCAGCCTTCGCGATCCACGAACAGCCCAAAGAGTGGGCGTGGATAAGCTAATCACCTCACTTGCAGCCGAATAGCATGCAAATAATTGATTATTATAAATAATTAATATTGATGATTAGCAATCCAGGAAGCCCAGAACAGCCCGTGTAAGAGCCGTTTTAGCTGCAGAAATGTACTCAGTTGACAACTGAGTACGTTTCTGCAAAAACTGCAATGGAGCCATGTCAGCTCCAAATAAAGGGTGCATATGTGTCTGGCAGCATGCCAGTGGCCAAATATGTGGCCATTGGCAAGGTAACCTGATGCAAAAATATTAAAAATATAATTTTTTATTTTCGCCGATGTTTAAACCCAGTGCAGCCCTGCGCAAACGGGCTGCGCTGCATAATACATAAAAATTAAGGTTATAAACCCACAAATGTGGGTTTTATGCAATACATGTATTTTCAATGCAGGGACCAGCAGGCCAAAAGTAACATGGCCACCGTGTAGTGGTTGCTAAGGGGGGAAGCGGAGTCTAAGAGATGTAACTAAGCATTAGTAGGCAATCTGATGCAAATGAGTGTTAGTATACTGAATTCCACTGTCACATAGCAAATGAGCACATTCTGAGTAGTGTAAGAGTTACAGAAGGGGGAGGAACAGAGTAGGAGATGGGTGACATTACAGGGGGGAATGGCAGAAATAAATGCAGTTCATTGGAGGTCTGAGTTACATGACAGATGTCAGACACATATCATGGAAAGAGGAGTGCCACAACATAAGCATGGGAAAGTCAAGAAATGGAAGGTGTACACTGTTGCCTACACCAAAGTTTCTTGCTGGCGTCTACATGCGCAGCGCACCATGAAGCGCGAGTTAGACAGTGTGCACGCGTGTAAGGCAGTCTGAGCATGTGGGAGTGAGTTGGGAGATGTTTAACACTGTTTGCATGGGTGTGCACGCATTTTAACCTGGATAAGCAGATCCTGAACCGTGTAAGCATGTGTGCACGTGTGTAAGCCACTGTGAGCGTGTTTCTGCTGGTATACACGCTGCTCCCCCCAGAGGAAACAGAAAGGAAAAAGGAAGCAACAGAATTAGTAGGAAGCTACCAGGGAATACTGCTGGAGCTAGCAGGTGAAAACAATTAGAAGCAGGCAATTACACAGGCAGAATGGTAGCTCAGCCCAACACTTAAAAATCTGCAAACAGCAGTGCACAATGTTTCTCTCAAGAGACACTGCAAGACAGGAGTAAGCTATTAGAAGTGAAAACTGAAAAAGCTCAACTCAGAGCAGAAATGTTAGGGGCTGCCATAGCTGTCATAATGAGACATAGGCAACTTGCTGTGGGTGGTGACAATGCAGATGGTGCCAGACAACCCACAGTGAGGAGATGGAAAAGAGTGTACAGGCCCTGGGTCACCTACCATGGGTTACATGAGCTGGAGATAGTAGAGCGCTATAGAGTGGACAGAGACCTCCTGCAGCAAATAGTGGAGCTGTGCAGGCCACGCCTCACACACAGAACCAACAGAGGGGAACCCATCCCAGTGGAAACCAAGGTATGTGTTGGCCTAAGAATACTAGCAACAGGAACCTTCCAGAGACCAACTGGTGATATGATGGGGATATCACAGGCATCAGCCTCCAGGGTACTGCACCAGTTCCTGGATGCCATGTCAGCACATGTCGGTGATTATGTATATTTCCCCAATGCCCGTGAGGTATTGGCCAGCAATATGCGTCTCTTCCAGCAAATAGCGGAATACCCGGAGGTAGTGGGTGCAATAGACTGCACGCACATAGGCATCAAAGCACCAGCCGGTGAGCGGGGTAGGGCCTACATTAACCGCAAGGGCTTCCCCTCCATCAACTGATCAACTGCCAGGTCGTGTGTGATGCCCAGGGCATAATAATGAATGTGTGTGCTGGCTGTCCTGGGAGTTACCACGATTCCCACATCTGGCATTTGACGCAGCTGTATCAGACATTTGCCAATAGGGACATCCCACATGGACACCTAGTGGGGGATGCAGGTTATGCACTGGAGCCGTGGCTGATGACACCCATCAGAAACACACACATACCTGAACAGGAACGCCATAATGAGGCACACGCACAAACACGTAATGTAATAGAGCATGTGTCTGGGCTGCTCAAGTCACGGTTCCGGTGTCTGGACACATCTGGTGGAGCCTTGCAGTACACACCAACTACATGTACCCAAATTGTCATGGTATGTGCTATGCTACATAATATGATCTTGCGAAAACAGCTGCAGCAGGACCAGCATAGGGCTGGGCCAAACAGCCCCCCACCATTGCCAAGGCCATCACAGGCAGAGCGTGACTCGGAGGAGGAACAACCTGAGCCTGCCCCAGTAGGCAGAAGGAGGCGTGCCCAGTATGCCCTGGCCTTGGCAAAGAGGCAACGCATAGCACATACTCTGGCTCAGTAGGAACCCTGAGAATGATACCCCCTCTGACTCACTCAAATAATAACATGGATGCCTAAAATGACATGACCTGCTCACAAACATGTACAGGGAAGTGTAATATGCGCATCCGACAGAGGCAGCCCTGCAGCACCACCTGAGGCATGAAAGCCATGTGTTAAGTAATGTAACACCATGTACTATATGCACACCTGAGGACCATGACTAACATCCTACCCTCACCAAGCATCATGCCACAATATGACAATGAAATGATCAAGTGCAATAATTGACTGAAGTATCGCAGTTAGTCAAAGGGGATCCAATGTGTGCCAGCCTGGGATGACATGCTGAGCATGACATGATTCTCCACCTGCTAGGACTGGTGTGCACCTATCAGTGCAGGCTGTATGGATACTGGCAAAGGCTGTTGTTACCCACAGCGTGCCCTGAATTTGTAAGGCTCAAAACACAAACCTACCTCCATAGGTATCAGAAGGGATAAGAATAAGTTAAGGGATAAGTCGAAACAGCAAGATGCATCTAGTCTAAACTCACCCAGTATGGAGAATGTTGATATCTGTGCTGTAACAGAAAACTGGGTCAAGGCTCACAACAGCACCCTAACACTACCAGGTTACACCTCATACTGTGCTGTACAGCCTCAAAACATGGAACAAGCTACAAAAGTAGGGTGATTAGCAATAATTGTCAAGGATAACCACACCCCGATGTTGGTACCACAACAAGAAGCAGCATGGACTAGCCATGGTCAAGTAACAGTGGCTAAAACTGCCCCCCAGTTTATAGCCTGCTACAGACTACCATCCCAACACCAGGAACTGTACCTGGCCTATGCTGGAATACATGAATATATCAAGTCCTCCAAACCACATTATATTGGGTGACTGAAAATACCCAGACATAGACTGGGAGCATTATACTAGCTCCAACACTGTAGGACAAAAGTTCATAGAATCCATAAACCAAAATGCCCAGGAACAACGTACCACTCCCACAAGAGGGGTAAGCATACTGGATGTGATAATCAGCAACATGGGTACTGGATGGCAATACGAGAAGTGTATTGCTCACTGGTAAAACCAGACCATAGAGTAATCACACTGGATATACAAATCCTGACCACAGTCCCTGGCCAGAAAACCACAGTGGAAAACATGTGTAAAGCAATATTTGCACTCCTCCAAACTGATGTGGAATCCATTAAAGGTCCCGGGCAGGTGCAAAATATGGGCCACACCTCAGAACCTGTAATATAGCCATTCCATGAACACTGCCAGGAATGCTTGGATTATGCAATCCTAAATTAAAACAAGACACAATGCCATACACGCAGGCATTTGGCATGGTGGACACCAGCCATAACCAAACCATGCAAGTGAATGAGGAAGCTACTACATGATAGAGCAAACATAAACAATGAAGTAATCACTGATCAGTAGTATGGCAATAAAATAAGCCTAGAACTTGTTCTCAATACTTCTCTACTAAGTAAGCACTCTCATACTAAGTAAAGCACTACATCTACTTACCACCCCTGTGAATATCCACTTCCCTTAAAGGTATATCACTCCCTTATACTGTTCTAGCATGTTGAGTGGTAGATTACTGGCGTCGTCTCCAGTTCAGCTGGTCAATCTGGGTATCTTGAGACAATGCTACAATTGTCTCATGTACACAGACAACCCTCTCCTCCTCCCAACAAACACAAATACATGTGAGAGATGCAACTATATAGCCAAACTGGAGGCTGAACTCTCTCAACTCAGGGCTGGCATGACCAGACAGGAGGAGATGGAAACCACACACACAACAATCTCAGTCCCACATAGACCTACCACAACTGCAAACCAAACATATAAAAACACAAAGACATACTCGGAGGCTCTAATAAAAAACTTACCAAAACAACAGAGGCTCCCAAAGCAGATATCCAAAAATCCACCACCTCAAAACAAAACACATGCAACACATACTTCAATAAATCAGTGTGTCGACCAATCGCAGCCCTTAAGGCCAAACACCTTGCCTGATACACTAGTAATAGGTGACTCTATAGTCAGAAACACTGATGTCCCACTGACCAGGCTGAATAAGGAGAAGGTGACTGTGAGCTGTCTATCAGGAGCTAGGATCCACTCCATAACACATGCACTCAGGTCACTCCAAAGCAAGTACAAATATGACTCCGTCATTGTCCATGCTGGTGTGAATGACCTGAGATGTACCTCCCTGGACTACATGAAAAGAGACATAGAGGAGCTCTCCGATTATGTAGCCCAGGCTGGTATGACCCTGACCCTGAGCAGCATCTTGCCCTCACCAAGAATGATACCACAATACAAACACAAGATGATCAGCTTTAACAATTGGCTCAAGGACTGGTGTCATTCTAAGGGGATCCAATGTCTGTTTGCCTGGGATGATATGTTGGACAAGCCACGCTGCTTCGCAAGGGATGGCTTACACCTGTCACCACTGGGCTTCCGGATATTGGCTAAGGCTCTTGCCACCCCATAGTGCCTTTTTTAGGCAAGGCTCAAAAGACAAACCCACCTCCTTAGAAAACAAAAATGGAAAAAAACTAAGGGTAATGCTGCTCAATGCCAGAAGTCTAAATCTCAAGATGCAGGCACTTGATGCACTCCTCAGCATAGAGAACATCGACGTCTGTGCAGTAACTGAAACCTGGTTCAAGGCTCCTGAGAGCACCCCAGCACTACCAGGCTATACCTTGTATCATGCTTTTTGGCCCCAAACCGGGCGAACCACAAGGAGGGGGAGTGTCCATATTCATAAAGGACACCCACACCTCCATGTTAGTAGCAACACATGAAACATCAGAGACCATACAGGTGCAACTAACCATAGGCAAAACTGCTATACAACTGGTAGCATGTTACAGACCACCCTCCCAATCTCAAGAACCCCACTCAGCCTTCCTGAAGACATTGGAGGATATGAATGTATCACAAAATACCATCATACTGGGAGACTTCAACTACCCAAACATAGATTGGGTACATTATTCTAGCCCTAATACCCTAGTCCAAAGGTTCCTGGAATTCATAAATTCAAATGCACTGGAACAACTAGTCACCTCTCCCACTAGGGAGATAATATACTAGACCTGATCATCACAAACATGGGGACAAAATGCTCCACACCGAAGTATACCCCTCACTAGTGAGATCTGACCACAAACTAATCACCCTGGATATACATATCCCACCTCCACCCCCAGCACAAAAGACCACAGTGAAAAACTTCTCAAAAGCAGACTTCACTCTTCTTAAGACTGAGATGTTATCCTTTAAGCCCACTGTGCCAGTGGATACCACATCCCACAATGCCGAATCCTTCACTAATGCTTTCTATGGACATCTCCAAGAATGCATGGATCATGCAATCCCAAACAAATCCAAGTCCCTCTCCACCAAATGTAAGCGTCCTGTCTGGTGGACCTCAGCCATAAACAAATTGTATAACAAAAGAAGGAAGCTACTGCACGTCAGTGAAATCCCATGAAGGGAAGACATCTCTGATCAACATTAGCAGAAAACTATGTTCTCTCATAAAAACAATCAAGGCAAACATTGAGAGAAAAATCGCCAAGGACACTAAAGCCTTCTTCAGCTATGTTAGAAACCTGGACAGAAACCCTCAGATATTCTCAGAGTTGGTTCACAACAACAAAAAATACACTGAACCCACAGATATTGCTAACATTCTGGCTGACAGGTTCAGTGCAAATTTCTCCCCTCCTTCATCCCCAAAAGAAGAAATACGTATCCCAGCTGAATGTAATCTCCCTGTCATCTCAGATGTCCAAGTGAGAACTGCCCTAAACAAAGCAAAAAACACAGCATCAATGGGTTCTGATGCTATCCCAGGGTGCATGTTACGTGAACTCCAAGAGGAGCTAAACCCACACATAAAAATACTATTTAACCTTAGCCTTACTTCGGGATATGTACCTGAACACTGGCGTACAGCAACAGTGGTCTCACTCCACAAGGGGGGTGCCTCTACAGACCCTGGAAACTACCGCCCCATAAGCTTAACTAGCCTGGTCTGCAAAGCTATGGAAAGAATCATTATGGAACTCATAAAGAGAGACATAGGGGACCTACAGACACTTGACCCCACCCAGTTTGGCTTTGTAAAGGGCAGATCCTGCCTTTTAAACCTGGTTGACTTTTTCGAAACAGTCACTAGAGCCATTGATGAGGGCAAAGCAGTCCATACAGCATACCTGGACTTGGCTAAGGCCTTCGACACAATACCCCACTCAGGCATCATGGATAAGCTAAACAGCTTGAAGGTAAACCCTTATGTCACTAGATGGGTTGCAAACTGGCTAAAGGACAGAACGCATAAAGTTAAAATCGCTGGAGCAATGTCAGACTCAAAGCCGGTCACAAGTGGTGTCCCACAGGGATCTGTCCTGGGACCCCTCTTGTTTGGCATTTATTTCTCAGATGTTAAAGCAAACATGGGAGGGCTGTGGCTGACAAAGTTTGCAGATGACTGCAAACTAGGCGCCATAGTCGATACACCAGCAGACACACACAACCTACAAAAAGGCCTCACTGAAACGGACAACTGGTGACCTAGCCACGGCCTTAAACTAAATGCCGAAAAATGTATAGTCATCCCTTTTGGAAAAAACAAAGTACCCACAAATTATCACATAGACAGCAACCCACTGAGTACAGAAAAAGTAATCAAAGACCTAGGGACCCAAGTAGACAGTGACCTCTCATTTGACACCCACGTTGCCAAAGTGGTTAGAAAAACATTCTACCTTGCACACCTCATCATGAAGGGATTCACATCCAGATCCAAGGATGTCATTGTACCCTTTTATTCCTCCCTCATCAGACCCATGATTGAGTACAATGCCCCATTTGGTATGTACCTCACCCGGCATTTGCAACAGCTGGAGAGACCACAAAATACCTCACTAAAAGGATCAAGGGTCTCCAACATATGTCTTATTCTGCCAGACTAAAGAAACTTCAGCTCTATTCAGTAGCATACCGCCTGCTCAGAGGTGATCTCTGCCTGACGTACAAGGCCATGTCCAATCAGGATCTGATGGACATGCTCCACCTCAAAAAATCCAAATCCATCAGGACCACGAGAGCTAAAGACTTAAACCTCGGCACAAGTATGAATAGGACATGCTGGAGGGATAGATTCATAACCCAGAGGCTTCTCATGCTTTGGAACAGGATCCCAGTTCGTATTAGGCAGAGCCCCTCACTGACTCTCTTCAAGAGAAATCTTGATGAGTGGATGGGAGATCGTAAGTTTACCCCAGGGGTCACATCTGTGTCACTGCTAGACAGGGGCACAGTAAACTAATTCTATTATATAAGGGGCCCTTCATTGTGTCAATAACTAGACAGAGGCACAGTATTCTAGATTTATTCTGTACATTTTTGTACCATTTCATGGTGTGGCAAAAGCCACATCACTATGGCTAGGCTTACAAATGCCCCAGGGCAGATAGCCTAGTACTATACTATGAAACTATGAAACTATGACATATGTCCACACATGTAATCCACTAAGGCCAGCCACAACAAGTTGAATCTGTGAAACTTGAGGCAATGTTACACCTGCCCCAAGTACACAGACAACCCCCAACTCCCCCCAAGAAATACAAATATATGTGAGAGATGCAACCATCTATCCAAACTGGAGGCTGAGCTCAACTCAGTACTCCCAAAACTATTCAGGAGGGGAAGGTAACCACACACACCACAAACACAGTCCCACATAGACCTATCACAACTGCAAACCAAAGATATAAACACAGAAAAACATTCCCAGAGGCACAAATTACAAACACAGCACACCAACAGAGGCCTCTAAAGCAGACACCCAATCAAACAACTTCCAAACATAGCACATGCAACACATAGTACACAAAGCTGGTGTGCAAAACAGTCACAGGCTAGAAGGAGAAACAGCATGCCTGATACAGTTGTAAAAGGTGACTCCATAGCGAGACACACTGCTGTCCCGCACACCAGACTGAACAAGGGAAAGGGTACAGTAAGCTGCCTGTAGGCTGCCACAATACACCACATAACACAAGTATGCAGGTCACCCCAAAGCAAGTAGAAATATGATGCAGTCATAGTCCATGCTGGTGTGAATGACCTGAGATGTACCTCCCTAGACTACATGAAAAGAGACATAGATGAGCTCTCTGATCATGTAGTCCAGGCCGGTATGACACTCACCATTTGCAGCATCCTACCCTTACCAAGAATGATGCCACAGTACAAACACAGAATGATCAGTTATAGCAAGTGGCACACTTACTGGTGTCATTCCAAGGGGATCCAATGTCTGCCTGCTTGGGATGTCATGCTTGACAAGCCACACAGCTGTTCCTGGGATGGCTTGCACCTGTTACCTCTGGGTGTCTGGATATTGCATAAGGCTTTTGCCACCTCCATAGAGCCTTTCGTAGGCAAGGCTGAAAAGACTAACCCACTACCCTAGAAAACATAAGTGGAAAGAAACATAAGGGTAATGCTGACCAATGCCAGATGTGTAAACCCCAATATGCATGCTCCAGAGGCCATCCCCAGTATGGAGAACATTGATGCCTGTGCAGTGACAGAAACCTACTGCAAGCCTCCTGACAGCACACCAGCACTACCAGGTTATACCACATATCATGCGTCATGGCCCCAAAACCTGGAACAAAACATAAAAGGAGGGTGAGTATCCATATTCAGCACAGACACCCATACGTCCAGGTAACTGACAATGCACAAGGCATTGGAGTCCACCCATGTGCAACTAAATGTAGGCAAGACTGCTGTACAGTCTGTAGCATGCTACAGACCACACTCTCACACACAGGAACCCACCCAGCCATCCTGAAGACACTGGATAGTATGAATGTTCCACCAAATACCAAACAAGGTAGCACAAATTACCACATAGGTGGTAAACCATTATGTATGGAAGGAGTAATCAGAGACCTAGGGACACAAGTGGACAGTAACCTGTTATGTGACACTCACATTGCCAATGTGGCTAGGAAGACTGTCTACATTGGACACCGTATCATGAAAGGATTCACATCTACGTCAACAGAGGTCATAGTGCCCCTATACTGTTCTCTTATCACACCCATAATCTAGTACAGTGCCTCATATGGGATGTACCTTACCTGACACCTGCAGCAGTTAGAAAGACCTCAAAGGTACCTCACCAAGAGGATAAAGGGTCTCAAATATATGTCATATGCTGCCTGGCTGTAGACACCCCAGCTGAATGCAGTCACATACTGCCTACACAGAGGCATTGCATGCCTGTTGTACAAGGCCATGCCCAACACAGGAGTAATGGACATGCTCCACCCCAGAAAACTCAAAGCCATCGGAGCTGAGAGAGTGAGAGATGTCAACCTCAACAAATAATGAAATAGGATGTGCTGGAGGGACAGATACATAATCCAGAGGCCCCCCACACCCTGGACCAGAATCCCACTCCATGTTAGGCAGAGCCCCTCACTGCCACTCTTCAACAGGAATTTTGCCAAGTGGATGGATGATCGTAGAGTTACACTGGAGGTCTTCACTGTGTCATGTCCAGACAGAGGCACAGCAAAGCAAATCATAAATGGCCATGCTATTCACATAGCAAGGGGTAGCGAAAGCCACACACACTCTGGCTAGGCTAACAAATGCCCTAGGGTGGATAGCCTAGTATGAACCTTTCAGCCTATGAAGATACAAATTGTACAGGACACTAAGGATAATCCCAAGGCTTTCACAACTGATGGTAGGAACCATGTTGGGAATTCACAGATATGCTCTGAATCACACAAATATCACAAACAACATACCAAACACACACACATATTGCCAACATACATCCTGACAGGTGCAGTGCAACCCCCCCCCCCACAGAATGCAAAATATCTATCCCAGCAGACTGCTGGCCCCCTGACATTGCAGATGCTGAGGTAACAGCCAGCATCTACAAAGCAAAACACACAGCAGCAATGGTATGAGATGGTGTCCTGGGCTGAGTCCAACATGGACTCCAAGACGAATGGAATGCCAAATCACACTACTGCTCAATGTCAGCCTTACCACAGGATATGTACCCAAAGAGCAGTGTACAACAACAGTGGTCCTTCTCAACAAAGGTATTGCCTGAATGGATACTGAAAACTACCACCCCAGAATCCTGAGAAGCTCGGTCTGCACAGCTATGGAAAGGATCAGCATGTACCGCAGACATAAAGATATTGGGGACCTACTGACACTGGACCCTACCCAGTGTGGCTTTCTTAAGTGCATATCCTGCTCCTAAACATGTTTGACTCAATTGAAACAGTCATTAAGGTCATTGATGAGGGCAATGTGGTCCACACAGCGTAGCTGGACCTTGCAAAGGCTTCTATACAATACCCTACATGTTCATTATAGATATGCTCACCAGCTTAAATATAAACCCCTATGTCAGTAGAGGAGTTTCAAACCAGACCAAGGACAGAACAGACATGGTCAGACATGCTGCAGCCATGTCAGACTACAAACCAGATATAAATGGCATCTCACAAGGCTTAGTCCTGGGATCTCTCTCGTCTGGTATATATCTCCCATAGGTACAGGCCAACATGGAAGGACTGTGTCTGAACATGTTTGCAGAGGACTACAAACTGCTCACCATATATGATCCACCAGCTGACACAAGCATCCCACAAAAGGGCCACATAGAAACAGACAACTGGTGCCATAGCCATGTCAGCAAGCTAATTGCAGAAAAGTGTATAGTCAACCTCCGTGGATATACAGTAAGTGCCCACCAATTTCCACATAGGTGTTAACCCATTACGTACTTAACATGTAATGAGAGACCTGGGGACACAAGGTGATAGATATCCTGCATTGGACAAACATGTGCTGTAGTGTTTACAGAAACATACCATATACCCACCTAATCATGAAGGTTGTCAGATCTAGATAAGGGGAGGTCATTGTGGCTCTGCAGTCATCCTTCATCAGCGTTACAATTGACTACAATAGCCCCTCTGGGATGTACCTCAGCAGACACCTCCATCAACTGTAAAGTCCCCAAAAGTACCTCACCAGGAGTATCAAATAGCTTGCACAGATGCCATGTGTTGCCTGATTAAACAAACTGCAGTTACACACACTGCCATACTGCCCACCCAGAGGCAAGCTGTTCCTGATGTATCAAGCCATGTCCAAGCTGGTATCAATAAACATGCTGCACCTTGTACAATCTGAATGGCAGTGAGCTATGCACATGAGAGACCTGAACCACAGCACTGACTTAAATAGGACAAGCTGTACTGCATGATCCATAACACAGAAGACACCCCCACCCATGAGTAAACTCCCAGTACAGGCTATCCATAGAGTCACTTATCGATTCTCCTCAACAGGAATCTTGATGAGTGGATGGGAGATGGTAGCTTTATCCTGGGTATCACTGTCATGTCACAGGTAGACAGAGGCACAGTATACTAACCATGACATATGTCATGGCAAACTCCACTTACAATGTGTGTCGAAGGACAAACACACTCTCCGACAAGCATTAGAAATGGCCTAGGGCACATCGCTAGTGTTTGCAAATGTACACCTATGTTGTGGAATACACTACCAATGTTGGACAAGCCTGGTTTAAGTAGTTCATACTTGAACATAATGCAACATGGTCAGATGTGCACAACTGGCCCCTAACCAGGCTGTTGTGCTCACTATGGAAATGTAAAGCAATGACAGGACTAAAGCCCAGGATACTGTCCACCACAGTCAAAGTACTGAACCAGTACACTATACAGTACTACAGTGTTAGGTCAGTGTGAAAGGATGTTGACAACTGTATGCAAAGTATCCCACGCAAACCCTGCAGGCACAGTATAATCCTGTTGTGTTCACACACAAAGCAGTTGTACAGTAACTACACAACATGACACACAACACACAACCATAAACGGGAGATATTTGTTGAAGTTCACACTGATCCACAAATTTGGTGGGCTGCAGAGTTCAACATATGAAATGCTCACACTGGGCATGCTCACACTCTTTGATAAATGAGACATATGTCAGACAACATGCCATGGGAAGGCTGAACAGGGCATGCTCACACACTTAGGCCAAATCTCAGTTTAGCAGTTGGCCACACATATCTGGTATTTGTACGTGTTATTCCAGGATCCAACCACATTACAGCAATCTGCCCAGTGCACACAGTTAAATGACTACAGAGACATACGTGATATAGTGGATCCCTCCCATATGCAAACATCTTCCACAGATACACAAGTTGTTCATACAAACAGGGAATGCTATGGCAATAAAGATGTGCAAACAGTCTATCAGCAACAAATAATGTGCATTTGACAATTAAACATATGGGTGTAGAGGTCAACACTAGGCTGTTTGCCCTAGGGATTGACAGCTTAGCCAGAGTGTGCTTGGCGTCTGCCTCCCCACAGGATGCACATTCCCCTTTCTAAACACCGATGATGTCAGCACCCTATAAGTAAAGCAGGAGAAGAAAAACCTCCCAATAATGTGAATAGTGTGCTCTGCTAATGCGTCCGTCTCAAGTGTCATAACATAGTTAGGTAGGGATTTGAATCCTGCAAATACTCAGTGTGGGTGTGTGTGAGTGGGGTTTGTGTCTGTGGGAGAGAAATGTCCCTTTTGGCAACTGGGAAAACACACTACAGGATGCACATTCCCCTTTCTAAACACTGATGATGTCAGCACCCTATAAGTACAGCAAGAGAAGCGAAACCTCCCAGTAATGCGAATAGCGCGCTCTGCTAATGTGACCGTCTCGAGTGTCATAACATAGTTAGATAGGGTTTTGAATCTTGCAAGTGTGTGTGTTTGGCTGAGGGGGGTTATTGTGTGTGAGGGAAATGTCCCTTTTGGCAACTAGGAGAACAGACTACAGGATGCACATTCCCCTTTCTAAACACTGATGATGTCAGCACCCTATAAGTAAAGCAAGAGAAGGAAAACCTCCCAGTAATGTGAGTAGTGCGCTCTGCTAATGCGTCCGTCTCGAGTGTCATAACATAGTTAGATAGGGTTTTGAATCCTGCAAATGGCAAGTGTGTTTGGTTGAGGGGGGCAATTGTGTGTGAGGGAAATGTCCCTTTTGGCAACTAGGAGAACAGACTACAGGATGCACATTCCCCTTTCTAAACACTGATGATGTCAGCACCCTATAAGTACAGCAAGAGAAGAAAAACCTCCCAGTAATGCGAATAGCGCGCTCTGCTAATGTGTCTGTCTTGAGTATCATAACATAGTTAGATAGTGGTTTGAATCCTGCAAGTGTGTGTGTTTGGCTGAGGGGGTTTAGTGTGTGTGAGAGAAATGTCCCTTTGGCAACTAGGAGAACAGACTACGGGATGCACATTCCCCTTTCTAAACACCGATGATGTCAGCACCCTATAAGTACAGCAGGAGAAGAGAAGCCTTCCAGTAATGCAAATAGCGCACTCTGCTAATTTGTCCGTCTCAAGTGTCATAACATAGTTAGGTAGGGGTTTGAATCTTGCAAGTGTGTGTGTTTGGCTGAGGGGGGTTAGTGTGTGTGAGGGAAATGTCCCTTTTGGCAACTAGGAGAACAGACTACAGGATGCACATTCCCCTTTCTAAACACTGATGATGTCAGCACCCTATAAGTACAGCAGGAGAAAGGAAACACCCCAGTAATGCAAATAACGCCCTCTGCTAATGCATCTGTCTCAAGTGTCATAACATAGTTAGGTAGGGGTTTAAATCCAGCAAGTGGCAAGTGTGTGTGTTTAGCTTAGGGGGGTTAGTGTGTGTGCAATTGTGTGTGTGAGAGAAATGTCCCTTTTGGCAACTAGGAGAACAGACTACAGGATGCACATTCCCCTTTCTAAACACTGATGATGTCAGCACCCTACAAGTACAGCAGGAGAAGGTATGTGGCATGGACAATGACTGAGTCATGTGTGTCCATGCCTCTGTCTGACCTGTATGCTTGTGTTATGTGGTGGACCATAGCGCCCCACAGGCATATCACTGTGACCTTCACCTTGTCCAGCCTGGTGAGCGTAACCATACTGTACCGGACAATAAAGGTAGCTAACACAACTGTGGCAGGTGTGTTGTCTAGCTGTACAGGCTGTGACTGGCACACAGGTTTTTTCAGTGTTCTCATCAGTGTTTCAGTTGGCGTGTTGGTGTGGTACATTTATCTTGGTGCTTTGAGAATAAAGCATTTTTCAACCTTCCGGGATCAGGATTTATTTGTGCTTGGTACAGTGGTGGTGTTTTTACGTCTACTAGTTTTCTGTTTCCACTACTTGCTCATCAACGGTTTATTTGTGTGCTATGTGTTATGTGTGATGTGTTCAGGCATAACGTATGCCTGTGTGCCAGCTGCAGAGGTGTGTGCCGCTCAGGCAGGATGCTATTCTAAGGCTCCACAAATGGCCCAGTGTGTTCACGTGCTTGTATTGCTGTCAGTGTAGGTCTGCATCAGACTGGTATTGTAGTCACTGTAGTATTGCATGCCACCTGACAGGTTATGCCAGTACTGGGTTCAGAGTGCTTAGTCCCCAGTTTGGCTATGTGGTTCCATCTCATGCATGTGTTGTACGTCCATGTGTAGGGGAGAGGGTTGACTGTGTACATGTGGCAGCTGTGACATTGCCACATGACCTACATATTCCACAACTGTAGCATAGAGGTGACTGACAACTGACCTTTGAACATGCTACCATAGTATTGTGATTGCCATGGTGATTAACAGCACATAGGGCCAATGGGGAACAAGGTTCATAGGTTCATAGCGTCATACTAGGCAATCTGCCCTAGGGCATTTAAGAACCTAGCCAGAATGTGTTTGGCTGTCGCCATCCATTGTAAATATATCTTGCCATGCCTTTTCCAAGGTTAGTATACTGTGCCTCTGTCTAACAGTGACACATAAGTGATACCCGGGGTAAACCTACAATGTCCCATCCACTCATCAAGATTCCTCTTGAAGAGAGTCAATGAGGGACTCTGCCTAACCTGGACTGGGATTTTATTCCAGAGTGAAGTGAGCCTCTGGGTTATGAATCTGTCCCTCCAGCATGTCCTATTTATTTCAGTGCTGAGGCTCAGGTCTCTCAAGCGTGTATCCCGATGGCATTTGGATATTCTCAGGTGCAGCATGCCCATTAATTCCGGGTTCGACATGGTGTTATACATTAGGCACAGATTGCCTCTGAACAGGCGGTATGCCACTGAGTAGGGCTGGGGTTTATTTAACCGGTCAGCATATGGCATCTGTTTGAGCCCTTTGATCCTCTTGGTGAGGTACTTGTGGGGTCTTTCCAGTTGCTGCAGGTGTCTGGTAAGGTACATCCCAACAGGGGGATTGTACTCAATTATGGGCCTGATGAGGGATGAGTAAAGAGGCACAATGTCCTCCCCTGATGTAGATGTGAATCCCTTCATGATGGGGTGGGCTATATACAATGTCTTTCTAACCACTTTGGCCACGTGGTTGTCAAATGAGAGATTGCTATCAACTTGGGTCCCCAGGTCCCTAATTACTACTTCTGTACGTAATGGAGTGCCACCTATGTGGTACTTTGTGGGCACTTTGTTTTTGCCAAAGGGGATGACTATACACACTTTTGCATTCAGCTGGAGGCCATGGCTCTGGCACAAGTTGTCTGTTTCTATGATGCCCCTTTGGAAGATGCTTGTGTCAGCTGGAGAGTCAATTATGGCGGCCATTTTGCAGTCATCTGCATATTTGGTCAGCCACAGTCCTTCCGTGTTGGCCTGTACCTCCAATAAATATATTCCAAACAAGAGAGGTCCCAGGACTGAGCCTTGTGGGACACAGCTCGTAACTGGTTTGGAGTCTGGCATGGCTCCAGCAATTCTAACCATGTGGGTTCTGTCCTTGAGCCAGTGTGCAATCCATCTAGTGACATAGGAGCTTATATTTAAGCTTTTGAGCTTCTCTAGAATGCCCAAGTGGGGTATTGTTTTGAAGGCTTTTGCGAGGTCCAGGTAGGCTGTGTGAACCACCTTCCCCTCGTCAATGGCCTTGGTGACTGTTTCAAAGAAATCAACCAGGTTTGAGAGGCAGGATCTGCCCTTAACAAAGCCAAACTGGGTATGAACCAGTGTCTGTAGGTCAGCAATATATATATTTATGTGGTCCTTGATGATCCTTTCCATAGCTCTGCAGACCAAGCTAGTGTGGCTTATGGGGTGATAGTGTCCAGGATCCGTTGAGGTACCACCTTTCTGTAGAGGGACCACTGTTGCTGTACGCCACACTTTGGACACATATCCTGTAGTAAGGCTGGGATTGAACAGTAGGTTTATGTGTGGTAGTAGCACGTCTTGGTGGTCATGTAGGACACAGCCCGGGACACTGTCTCATCCCATTGATGCAGTGTGTATTGCTTTGGAGAGGGCAGCTCTTACCTGAGCATCTGAGATGTCAGGGGGGCAGCACTCTGCTGGGTACACATTTGCCCTTTCAGTGTGAAAGGGGGTGAGAAGTTTGCACTGAACCTGTCAGCTAGAATGTTGGCAATGTCTGTGGGTTTGGTGTTTCTATTGACATTTTGGACTACCTCTGAGCATATCTGGGAATTACCACCCAGGTTCCTAACATAACTAAAGAAAGCCTTGTGATTATCCTTAGTGTCCTGTGCAATTTCTCTCAAAGCTGGCCTTAGACAATCTTATGAGTGCCTGTAGTTATTTGCTAATACTGATCAGTGATGCCTTCCCTATTTGTGAATTTGCTGTATCATTTAGTAGCTTCCTCCTTCTATTGTGTAGTTTGTTTATGGCTGGGGTCCACCAGACAGGACGTCTGCCTTTGGAGGATTGGGTCTTGGTTTTATTCGGGATCACATGATCCATGCATTCCTGAAGGTGTCCATAGAATGCATTTATAGAGGAATCTGCGGACTGGTCTGTAGTTTCCACAGGCCCGGGGGCTTTGAAGGTTTCCACCTCAGTTTTGAGGAGTGTGAATTTGCTTTAGAGAAGTTGTTCACTGTGGTGTTCTGGGCAGGGGTGGGGTTGGGATGTGAATATCCAGTGAGATTAGTTTATAGTCCGATCTTACCAGTGAGGGATACACTTCTGGTCTGGAGCATAGAGTCCCCATGTTGGTGATGATCAGGTCCAGTATGTTTCCCCTTCTTGTGGGAGTGGTAACAAGTTTTTCCATAGCATTTGAGCTCATATATTCTAAGAATCTTTGGCCTAGGGTGTTGGAGCTAGAGTCATGCTCCCAGCCCTTGTTTGGGTAGTTGACATCACCCAATATAATGGTGTTTGGAGAGACCTTCATATTTCCACTGTTCACAGGACGGCCGAGTGCAGTTCTTGGGTTTGGGAGGGTGGTCTGTAGCAGGCTATAACCTGGAAGGCAGTTTCACCCATTGTTAGTTGCACATGGATAGTCTCTGATGCTTGGTGCTTTGCCACCAACCTGGAGGTGTGGGTATCTTTGATGAATATCAATACTCCCCCTCCATTTGTGGTTCGTTCCAAGTTTTGGGGCTGAAAAGCATGGTATGAGGTTAAACCTGGTAGTGCTGGTGTGCTCTCAGTAGCCCAGAATGAGGCATTTGTTACTGCACAGATATTGATGTTCTCTATGCCAAGGAGAGATTTGGGTGCATGCATCTTGAGGTTTAGACTTCTGGCGTTGGGTAGCATTACTCTTAGTTTCTTATCCCTTGTGATACCTATGAAGGTGGGTTTGTCATTTGAGCCTTGCCTAACATAGGCACTATGGGGGTAGCAAGAGCCTTTGCCAATATCTGAAAGCCCAGGGGTGACAGGTGCAGGCCGTCCCTAGCGAAGCAAGTGGTTCAACAGAAGATGAATATGTGAATGTGTAGTGCCTGTGATTAGTTAGCGGTAGCATATATGACTGCTCACCTGGACACATGCCAGGTAAGTCATATGCACTGTGTCACAGGCAATGTACATGTGAACAGGACAAACAGTGACATTCTGTCAAGTGAGACATGGACATACATATAGTAAGCTATGCAGATGGCACTAGGAGTCCACAGAAGCTCTATAACTATGCATTGCAGGTGGGATCAGTATTCCAGGGTAATTGCAAGCAAACATGCATGCAAACAAAGCTACAGTAAACAGGGCTGCATGTAGTCCATTGTACAACAAACAAGCTGTACCATTTCCAGTAGGTAACACTGCAAATATGCAGGTACTATGCACATGTACATGGAAATAAATGGGTCAGATGGCTAGGGTCCAGTCTCAGCGCACACAAGTGTACAGACCATGTACTGTCAGGATGTACAATAACTGGATGGAAACCCATGTGCTCATACCTGCAGTAATACACATGTCAAATAACAGACACTGAGCCTTCACTCAGTGGTTCCATACTTAGTAGGATGTATGCTACCTGGCCTGCCAACATGGTATCCCTAACATATATGGGGACTCGCCCTCCAGTGACAGTTAATTTTGTGTGTTGGGGCTGTCTAGCATGGTTTGAGATGTGAGCTTGCAGTGCTAGGGTTCTCCTGTGTGTCCTGTACCAGTCGTGTAGTACTGCACACATATCAACATCCGCATTGCAGAGTCCAGTGTGGGCAACATGCCACTTGCAGTTTACATGTCCATCATTGTGTATTACTACATTCATTACCTTATCCCCTGTGCTACCTATGTATGTAGCCTTCTGTTGACATCATTACCACCAGTATGCCATGTGCAGATGATACACTATGGTACTTACCATGGGTGTAGACAACAGTACATGACAATCACACCCTTACTGCATCAGGCATGCTGTGATATACCCACAATTAATTCAGCACACAGTACTGTTAACAACATGACACTATTACTACACGTCTGTGTGGTCACCCTGTGCATCAGCAACATGTTAACCTGTACCTGCACAGTTGTTACAGATTGCAGGAGGTGGCACAGTTTCATCATATGCACAGGGTGTGAACTTGGTATGCCTGAGTCAGCCACCGATACCACCGATTGACATGTATGTGTATGTGTGTTGGTGAGCGACAGCAGTAGAAGGTGGGGCAATGTTGATGCAGTGTGTGCATGTATGCGGTAGCCCTAGGTGTTGTCAATTCGCATGTGTGTATGGATGCACACAGTTCCACCTCATGGCTGCCATATACTGGTGTTTGTGGACAGCCACAGACTGTACCTGCCAGGTCATACAGATCAGTGTCTCTGGCCACGGACACGGTACCTGTGCCTTGCAGGGGTGCTACGGACCATATCCGGTACCAACCCAGACTGGGTACTGTCATCGGAAGCAGGTGTTCGTTGACTGGACACAGATCCCTGTCGTGCCTGGCCAGAACCACATGCACGTGGTCTCCTGGAGTGGTCTGATGACAGCACAGACCCAGCATTGCTGGGGCTGCTGCTGGCACTACGTGGGTGGCCGCGGCCCTGTTGTCGGCCGCGACGACTGCCAGCTGCTGCTGTTGCTGGCATATGGCCACGTCGACGCCTCAACCATCCACCATCGCCCTGGCTCATGGACATGTAGTTGTGGAACCGGTCTAATATGTCCCCACAACGTCTGTCTATGACATTGGTGAAATCACGGATGGCAGCCACAATGTCACGCATACTGTCAGTCATGGCTGTGCGACATGCTGTCAGCTCCCTCAGACCCTGTCTGGTTTACCGTTCCATATGTGACTATGCCTGCATGACAGCCCGAAACATAGCTGAGGTTGTAAGACCTCTGTGGGCACATCTGACAGGGGCAGTACACCCATGGATGCTCCCACGAGAACCCCTGGACATCTGTCTGTGTGGTACCATCTCTGGGCCATGCCCATGGCTGCTGTGTGGGGAGGCATGTGCCACAGATACCACATTACCCTGGTCAATGCCCACTGTATGCTGTCCACCACCTAGGGACATTGGTGACAAAGGGTGTATTGGCAGGATAACTGTGCACATTGATGAGGTTGACAGCTGTGCACTGTCAATCGGCTGACCAATGGCAGACCCTGGCATACCTTCATGTGCCATTACACAGATGCCATCAATATCAGTACCCATGGCACCTGATTCAGGTTCCCTGCTACATGACACCAGAGCAGCACCAGAACCTGTGGGAGGGAAACAGGAAACACAGTTTACAATGTCTACACATTACCAGTGATGCACACATGCGCACATGCACACATGTGCACATGCACACGTGCACACATGCACAGGTGCACACGTGCGCATATGCACACATGCGCACATGCACACATGCACAGGTGCACACATGCGCACATGCACAGATGCGCACATGCACAGGTGCACAGGTGCGCACATGCACACATGCACACATGCACAGGTGCACACATGCACAGGTGCACACCTGCACACATGCACACATGCGCACATGCACACATGTGCACATGCACACATACACACATGCACATGCACACGTGTACATGCACACATGCACATGCAAACATGCACATGCACACATGCACACATGCACACATGCACAGGTGCACACATGTGCACATGTGCACATGCTCACATGCACACATGAACACATGCGCACAGGCACACGTGCACACATGCACACATGCACACATGCACACATGCACACATGCACAGGTGCACAGGTGCACACGTGCATGCGCACATGCACACATGCACATGAACACATGCACAGGTGCACATGCACACATGTGCATGCACATGCACATGCATGCACATGCACACATGTGCACACATGCACATGCACATGTGCACATGCACACATGCACACATGCACATGCGCAGGTGCACATGCATGCACACATGCACACATGCACACATGCACACACATGCACAGGTGCATGCATACATGCACACATGCACATGCACACATGCACATGCACATGCACACATGCACACACATGTGCACATGCACACATGCACACATGCACACATGTGCACATACACACATGCATGCACACACTAGCACACATGCACACAGATGCATGCATGCATGCACATGCACATGCAGGCACAGGCACGCGTGCACACATGCGCACATGCACACATGCACACATGCGCAGGTGCACACATGCACACATGCACAGGTGCACACATGCACACATGCACGCATGCGCACATGCACAGATTCTCACATGCACACATGCACACATGCACAGGTGCACACAGGCTCACGTACACATGCACACAGTTTCCCACAATTGTACAGTACTCAGTATGCATGATATCAACACACAGACACAGACACAGCTACATGCATAGAAAGAGCACTACTAAGTGAGCCCAACATTACTATTACTATCAAGACTATTACAGGTATTGTTAATACACACTCACCAACATGGATAGGCTGCATTGCTGTTACACCGGAGGGACCTGCAGACGTGAAGAAACTAATGTCAGTGGGCACAACTGTGCCATTGTTACTGAGTATGATACAGGTCAGTAGTACAACAGTCACCTTTCACAGGTCAGCTGCTAATATTGAGGATATCACACTTGCACATTAAATACTATGGTGACAGCTACGAACCAAGGACACACCTCACACATGCATTAACTACCAGTGTACACAACAGTCAACTATACATATGGCATATTTCCTGCACGTTCACTGTCTTGCTGCTGCGTGGCTCCAGCCTCCATCATAATGCATGTCTGCTGCTGTTGTTGTTGTTGCTGGCGGACTGGAACCACTACACTCATGAGTAGTCCCTCCAGTCTGGTGAGTGGGGGATGTGTAGCCACCCCACCACCTGTGGCGACCTGTTGCCTGTGGATATCTGACGCATGCTGACGGACATTTCTGATTAAATCACTGCAGTGATGTCGTACCTGCTCATATGTCCTATTATGTGTGCCTATGTCATTTACCAGACGGACCAGGTCTTGCCACAGTGCAGCCCTCTCCTGCTGATTCTGGCTGGTGCAGGAAAAGAGTATTGCATAATCCCACACCAGTCTCTGGTATATCTCCTCATCCTCAGCTGTGGAGTAAGTGGGATTCCGCGGGTGAGCCATGTACCTGAAAAAGAAAATAACCTGATATCAGCAATATATGTCAGCAGAATTTGGCACACATACTGCACATGCTACTAGACTGGTATGATACAACATATATCACATATATAGCATCTGTCTGTCTATTGGTAGATACACATGTAAATGGCCAGGTATCACTGCTCAGCCAGCAACTGTGCAACAGTACCTGGCACACTCCATATGACATACTACCAAACCCCAGCAGTCAGAACACTGATTCTGCTCAAGAGCACCTCCTCACTCTGGGGGTTTGTATCTAGGTACTGAATGGCCTACATCATCAACTACTGTGAGCTGACCACACACTAATTGCCCTGGATATACATATCCCACGTCCACCACCAGCACAAACGACTATAGTGAATAACATTGCAGATGCAAACTTTACACTTTGTAACAGTGACATGGTATCCTTTCAGCCCACTGGGCCAGTGGCAGATACAACCCACAATGCTGACCCCTACACAAATGCTTTCTACAGACATCTCCGAGAATGCATGGATCATCCAATCCCATATATGACCAAGACACTCTCCACAAAGGGACAGCATCCTGTCTGGTGGACCCCAGCCATAGACAGATTGTATTACAGAAGATGGAAGCTACTGCAAGACAGAGCATAATTCCATAAAGGGAGGGCATGTCTGAGCAGCACTAGTAAGGATCTATTTTCCATCATACAAACATCCATGGGCAACTTTGAGAGGGAAATCAAGAGGGACGCTACAGATAACCAGAAGGCCTTCTTCAGTTATGTTAGCAACCTGGTCAGAATCCATCCTCTATGCCCATAGTTAGTACACAACAAATATTTCACTGACACCACAGATATTGACAACATTGTGGCAGACAGGTTCAGTGCAGGTGTCACCCCGCCCTCTCCCCAAAATAAGACATAGTTATCCCAGCTGACTGTAACCTCCCTGTCATCACAGATGTCCAGGTGAGAGCCGCCCTTATGAAAGCAGAATACACAACATGACTGGGACCTGATGGTATCCCCAGTTGCATGCTACATAAACTCTGACAGGAGCTAAACACACATATAGAAGTGCTATGTAACACTAGCCTGACTACAGGATATGTACCTGTACACTGGCGCACAGCAGCAGTGGTTCCACTCCACGAAGGAGCCACCTCAACATACCAATACAATACAACACAATACATTACAATACAATACTATACAATATGCTATTGCCCCTGGGACTACAGCAGCATACTGTTCTGCTACCCTGACCATTGTGACACATGTGGTGTGATGGTACCTGCTGCTGTCACACAGTTACACAGGGTGACTCATATGGCATATTACCTATCGGACTAACATTCAGCAGGGGTATGTGTGACATGTACTCATTGGGAGTCTTGCTTCTTAACACTGTGTGGTTTATTGCAGGGTATGTCTTATCTGTGGGAAGGAACTTTTACCTCCACATGTGCTCTCTATTGCAGTGGCATGGACGACACAGCAGTCATTTAGGTTGTGGATGGTGTGAGGTGTTACTATGGTTGTTGGACATCTGTCATGGGTGTGACGTACGTATGTAAATCCGGGAGTGGTAACCTCTATGTGGGTAGTATATGTGTACTCTGTGGTGTTGTCAGTTACTGTGCATTGGTAATGTGTTTCAGTGCATTGTCACAGTGTTGTACATGTCACTGTGTCCTTCTCCATATCTGTAGCTGCCATGTGAGGTCCATACCATGGCAAAATCACCAAATAGACCAGCAAGGCAGAACGGAGTTCAATATTCATTTATTTTTGTACTAAAACAAACTAGTTTCGGCAAAAATAGCCTTCTTCAGTGTATGACAGTACAGTCAAGTTCCTTGTCCTCATCCATTTAAATACAGACCATCAGCCAATAAGGCAAATAAGCTCATCAATATTAATGAGATGAAAAAAATTTTTATAATCACAATATACAGAATGTGTCACTTCAGTGAAAAACAGTGATAATATAGGACATAACCACCATAGTTAAGGTAAAGGAATAAAATAAACTGAGAATAATATGGTATAACATATATATGTAAAAACATATATAGTTTTTTGGCCATAAGCAACATCTGTTACACAAATATTTATCCATACAAACAATGGTAATTTCACATATCGACTACCTATATTATATTAATTCAGCAGCCCAGACCCCCCATACCAAAATTACTGCTGATTAGCAAAATTTTTTGTAATCACAAAATGCAAGATGTAACACTTCAATGAAGAGCAGTGAGAATAGAGGACCTAACAACCATAAATAGATGTAAGGGAATAAAATAAACTTGGAATAGTGTGGTATAACATATATATGTAAATACATATATGGTTTTATGACCATAAACAACATCCGCTAAACAAATATTTATCCATACAAACAGTAATAATTTCTCATGTCAACTACCTATATTATATTAATTCAGCAACCCAGACCCCCCATACCAAAGTTGCTGCTGATTAGCAAACCCATATAGCTGGGTGTCATGAACAGTAATCAGGCTAGACAAAACAAAGATACATATATATCATTTGCATACGCAAATATATAATAATTCTTGATATCAAAATAATCCAAACCTTAACAACAAAATAGGTCAACAGGGTTATTAAGACATAGACATAATCTCCTATAAGTGATCATTTAAACCCGGATGGAACAAACCCCCCAGGGTTGTAATCCAATATTTTCTTTTGATCCAATAAACCATGCCAACCTTGTTTGTTAGTCCTATCTCCAGAGATGCGATCAATGACCATAAAACTAAATTTGGCCTGTGGATGTTTGCGTGTATGTTGATATAGGGCACTAGTCTCCTTATGGTTCCTGACATCACTACGATGTTCATTCATTCTGTATCTTAATGCTCTGGAAGTTTGGCCCACATAAAATGCCCGCAATAACAGGAAGCAAGGTACACCCATTCGCTACTGCAATTACCAAAGATCTTGATGTTAAATATCCTGCTGGTGTTACTGGAGAACTCTTTAGATTTAGGCATATATGAGCAGGAGCCACAATGACCACAGGAAACGAACCAAAAGTTCATCACCATGCAGTGTGAGTTGTTTGTAAATGGTACCCCACTTGCCATATGTTTAAAATGTGACAGGTAGGAGCCTAGGGTTTTACCCCGCTTATATGAAAATTGACATCGTGGCCCCAAAATGGTTCGCAGCCTGTCATTGGCCAGTAAGATATTCCAATGTTTATTAATAATGTTCCTGACCATGTTAATATTTCTCCCATAAGTTGTGATGAACCTGACACAAGTACCATGAGACGATTGATTTTATCTTTATTTTGTATTGTAATAATTCTTCCCTCTTTATGCAATTAGCTCTACTTTGGGCAGACGCAATATCATGTCGATCATATCCTCTATTAGTAAACCTCAGACTGAGATCCCTGCTGGCTAATTGGTATTCCTCTTCATTGGAACTGAGACGTTTCATACGTATAAATTGAGATATCGGAATACTTTTAATGGTATGACGGGGTGTAGACTTGAGGCATGTAGCAAGGTTATATTGTGGGTACTTGGAAAACTTTGGTAGACAAGGTATGGTCTGGATTCCTGTAAACAGTGACATCCAAAAATTGATAGTATTTTTATCATAAGTCACAGAAAATTCCAGTCCCCATACATTGTCATTAAGATATTCTACAAATTCCTGCAAGTAACCCACATCCACGCCACACCAGCCAACAGTCGTCCAGATAGTCTCAAATGTCCATCTCGACCTGAAAGATGTTATGTGATGTATCATATATCATGTATTCCTCAACATAGGCCATGAAAAGGTCAGCATATATGGAGCAAAAGATGCTCCCATAGCTGTTCCTTGTAACTGCCAATAACATTGGCCCTGGAAATACAGAACATTCTTGTTGAGAACATGTTCAGACATACAGATTAATAGGTATTAAACCCAGGTGTATATAAGTTTGCCCTTTCCAACCAATATTGGATAGATTGCAACCCTGCCCAATGTGGTATGCTCATATAATGATTTTACATCTAATGTGCATAAATACCAATCAGGTTCCAATTGAGTATCCCTGATTAGCTGCAAAAATTGTGTGGTGTCCTGCAATCTAGATCTTATAAGGCCTAATAATGGTTTCAGATATTTGGTGAGGAAGGCCGATAAGGGTTCTGTCAGAGAGCCTATTCCAGAGACAATTGGTCTGCCAGGTGGTTTTGTTAAAGACTTATGAATTTTGGGTAAAAGATACAATATCTGTTTAGAGGGTTCAGGAACCATAAGTGAGGACAAACACTTTTTATTGATAATGCCCTCCTCACAGGCTAGCTGCAAAAAGGAATCAATTTATCCTTAAAACAGGCGTGGGGTCTATGGACATGTACATGTAACACTTAGCATCAGACAATTGGGTTAGCCCTTCCTGTATATAATCAGCAGTGTTCCAAACCACAACTACACCTCCCTTATCAGCAGGGACAATAACTATATCTTTATTGTTACATAAATTGTCCAAGGCTATCCTGTCATCCAGAGTTAGATTGCTTGCTAACATAATATGTCCTAAATTCTCAAAATGAATGTCCCTCAGAATGGTATCCATGAAAATAGAAACATGTTTATTCATGGGTGGTTGGAATGAAGACTTGCCAAAGCAAAAGTCCTCTGAGGGTTTTGACTTGTCATCATCAAAAAACAATTTTAAATTCAAAATCCGCAACGCCTGTAAGTCTTGTACAATGTGATATTCCTGACTAAAGAAGGACGGAATATAGTTAAGGCCCTTATTCAAAAGAGCAATCTGTTCATTTGTTAATAAAGCTTTGGACAAATTCAACACATTCTGATTAGACTCTGGCATAACCCCTATTTCAGGAAGTTGTCCAGTAGTCCCTGGAAAGAGACCTGAGTGGTTGGTCTTTCTGTGCTTTCTGCCCCCCCCCGGTGTCCCTTACCCCCTCTAAAGGGGAAATTTTGTTTGTTTTCTTCCTATTAGGTGAAACCCTCTCACAGGATCCCTCACCATCCGTGAGAGAAGATTCCTCCCCAGAAGTACTACATGAGGTGTCACCCTTGTTCTTCAAAATTGAACGAGGTCTCTTTTTGGTGCGACTAGGCCCTGTCCTAACCTGATTGGTATCAGCAAATCTCATTAATATTGATGAGCTTATTTGCCTTATTGGCTGATGGTCTGTATTTAAATGGATGAGGACAAGGAACTTGACTGTACTGTCCTACACTGAAGAAGACTATTTTTGCCGAAACTAGTTTGTTTTAGTACAAAAATAAATAAATATTGAACTCCGTTCTGCCTTGCTAGTCTATTTGGTGATTTTGATATGTGGTTTGGACCGTGCATTCCCCCTTGCATAGGATTTGGTTTGTCCATACCATGGCATCCATTATGTGGTGTGGAGGGGTACACCGACCTACATGTCCATAGCTGACACACCATGTCTGCTGACATATACCATGTGCAGGTATTCCAGGAATAGTGTGCCACTGTGAATAGCATTGGGGCCACTACTGTACACATTTATGACGCTGTTCACCCCTGACACATGCAGTGGTGGGCAGCCAATCACATATCTGGTGGTTACTGGTGTAGGTGATTTGAAATGGGGTATGGTACTCCGGTTTTGACACTGGTGTTCACTACATGCCTTTGTCACCAGGCACCTGTTGCAATACATCTGTACACATGTGCCTCACTCAGAATTTATATACATCTCTCTCTCTCTCTCTCTCTATATATATATATATATATATATATATATATATATATATATATATATATATATGTATATAGATATATCTATATGTATATATATATATATATATATATATATATATATATATATATATATGTCTGTATACATATACACATATATATATTGATGTACATATATTGCTATAGATGTAGAGGGGGGCACAGAGGGGGTGAGAGTGACAGAGTGGGTGGGATAGGGTGTGTTGAGGTCGTCATATACAGTCATACCTGTAGATAGTCAGATCAGTCTGTCTATGTATATGTATCTACATATATCTATATCTGTATGTGTGCATTACATATATATGTTTGTACATATTCTATCTATCTACATCTGTCTATGTATTCCTACATCTCTCTCTATGTATGGATAGATATATGCATATTATATATATATATATATCTATATATATATATATATATATATATATATATATATATATATATACATACATACATATTTTGACATACATACGTATCCATATGATAGACAGGTATATCAACATGTTTGTCTACCATACTGTATACACACACTAACATACTGCTAAACATACATAACTGTGAAACCTACTTTGTACATTGCACTACAACCTACAGTCAACCTACATTGATATGTGCACATAGATGCTCTCACATACAAATGTATGTACAGCCTTCACTGATAGTTGCTGTATGTCCCCTGCCCTTTACACATCTTTATATACATATGGATACAGACCAATGACACATATGGAGGGTTCACAGTATGTAGACCTTTATAGTATTACTTTACATTACCTGTGTTTGTCACAGCTGCTTGTGTTTCCGTCTGGTTTTCTGTCCTGCTGCTCCACTTCCCAGTTGTCAGCTTTCAGGTGGCTGTTGCTGAACAGTTTTGTTTGTGTCTGCTTAATTTCAATTTTCTCTGTCTCTGTCTCTCTCTCTGTCTGTCTGTCTGTCTGTCTCTCTCTCTCACGTCCTCCTCAGGGTGCAATGAAAGTATTGCATGTGTGGACTGGGAGTACAGCATACTTTTGTTAGTATCTGCATATGCCCATGTGATGGCCTCTGCACCAATTGTTAGCCAGCATTTGCTAATTGCATGCAGCCAGTTGTGTACTGATTGCAGTTCTCACTGTGATTTCAGAACAGTGCTATAAAAAGGTATGTGAGATAGGCGTAGCCCTTTCAGATTTTAAGGGCAGGGACCATGCTGGTATGCTGTGGACAATGTTCTGTGAGTGTAAAGGTTGGTATCTCTCTCATATTTCGAGCTGTGTTGTAGATTAACATTCCTCCATTCATTTCTCCAGTTTCCTGTACTAACTGTATGTACACTGACACCTACAACTACTACTACTGTTAATGTGTGTGTGTGTGCTTTCCTTTCACTTTTGCTTGCACTTTTTTGCTAAGGCTTCAATATTTGCCCTTTACAGTCACTACTTGTATGCCTGCTAGGTGTCCTGACTGTAGTGTGCTGCTGTAGCTTTCCTATTTTCCATGTACATTCACACCTTGGAATGCTTGCTATATCTGCTAGGGTGTTACAGCATGCAGTGTGGTCTGGCCATGGTGTGGGCCTTGACATCTATTAGGGTATTTGAGTATGCTGCTGAGCAGGCCCCAGAGACTCTCAGGTTCATCTGTTATCTGCCTCATGGAATGGTACATATCAGTGGGGTACACCCATTAAATTGTCTGGTATGCTGCAGTTGTGACTGTGGGTTAGCATGAGCATATGTATTACTACACTTATTCTGCCATGCAAGTGGTGAATACTTTCAGGACTCCATAGTTACCATTGCATGTGTTGTTACACCTTTCTGCCTACTGTTTGTACATTTCACATGGAGTCTGTGGGGCATCTCTGTAAGTCATTCACTGTTGCTATGTCTAGGCTCTTAACTATTCAAATATGGTGGTGTCAGACCTCTCATGTGTACAAATATTTGCAGGTTGTCCACATTTCTGCCTCATATTTTGGTCAATATCTCATGCACAGCTTTTTCTGGCAAATCACTCTGGGCTCAAGTCAAAATATAGTGACAAACATTCAAGTTTCAGACTTCATACCCTTCCAAACATCCCACAAAATGCAGACCCTGTTACTCTCTGAACTGTCTGTGTTTGTTGTAACATTATTTGTAATGTGTCCCTGGTTTTGGGCCTTTGCTCCACATATTTTATTACTTGGTCTGGATGTGTTCCTGTAAGAGGTTGTGGGGTATGGGCAGTGATTATCCTGCTGTGAGTATGTGTGTGGCTTGCAAGGTGCTACAGTGACATTATTACCTACTAGCTACCAACTAGCATGGCTGTTTCTGTAAACATACTACTATTATAAAAATCCACTAGTTTTGACAGTAATTCTAAATGACATGCTTTGTGTACTACACATCCTATATTCCCTTTACATTCATTCCTACTATTACATGATATATTTATTTTAGCACAATGTTCTTGTATAAGAGTCATGGCTTAGTGGTAAGTCATGCAGACTACTGTTTCTAAGGTCCAGGGTTCGGGACTGCCAGTGGGATTTTATTTTGCTTCTGAACTGACTACAGGACCTGTCAATCAAAGTGACTAAGGCACTTTTAAGCAGTTGTAACCGGGTTAGCGCTGGTTTGCATGGAGCTCACGCATGCGCACTGGCGGTTAGCTCTGCGCACACAAGCGCACACCCGCTTACAACCACTTAAACGTGCTTACTCTTGCGCACACCCGCGCTATTTTCTTTGAAAGAAATGAAAATGGGGAGACAGGAAAGTGGTGAAAAAGGGGTCACAAAGAGGGTAAGACAGTAGAGAAACAATCTTGGGTTTTGCAGGAGGGATATAGGTAAGGCCCATAGCTGCCCATTCCTTCATCAGCAACAGCTGTGCATATGTTTGTAATTTGGTGTGACATTTGATACCTTCCACCCCTGAGAGAGGTGTTAGGACAACAGTAATGCTTGTTGTACAGCCAATTGTAATTGATAGTTTCCATGTCTGGTAGACATATGTGCGGAATGGGCAGCTATGTATGGGGCGTAATCTTTTTGTGGGTACAGAGTGCCCTTTTTTTTTTTTTCAGGTGAGAGTGGTATGTCAGGTGAGGGAAGTCGGTGCAGCTGGGGAGGTAGGTTGGGTAGATCAACAGACAAGACAAACAAGACGCATACAGGTGCGGTGTATGACACGTGTGGGTGGGTTACACAATTGACGGGGACGGAGGTTTGGATATCCAGAGCCCATGAGTCCACAGATGGCAACAGTGGAACTGCTATCCCCACCCATAGACAGTTGCCACAGTTCCTTCACTGCCCAGGCGGGGCTGTGCTGGGGGCTGTGTAGGCCGGGCAACAGGCATGCCCGTAAGTTGTGCCACCCGTGCCTCAAGCTGGCGTAGGGGCTCGAGAACAGAGTCCCGAATCTCCCTAAGCACCACAGTCTGGACGCTACGGAGGGTGAGTGGTGGTTCTCCTCCGGCCACACTTGCAGAGGGGGGTGAGCCCCATCCCCTGCAGCGCTTCCACCCACAGGTGGCACAGAGCCACCGGAGGAGGGTCCAAACTCAGCACTAGTGCCAGGTGCACTCGCCAGCTGAGGTGGGAGAGGTGGGTCCGCTGGAACCCGCCTTCCCTGTCATCCTATGTTTTGCATTATGTCATGACAGTTTGGGTTAGTGACATATAATACCATTCACAATTAGTTGTAAAAGCATGCATTAGTATTCCCATTAACCAAACACCCAGATATTCACACCATTGAACAGCGTGCATAACACATGCATAATTTGAACAGCAATACACAGTCCAACAACATGCAGGGTTAATTGATGGCAACAGGCCATCAGGTTTGGATGTATGAACAGGGCAGATGCATCAACGTACATGCAAATATATATGACCCAACAGGACAAACGCCCAGGGGTGTTAATTGTGATTGCACATACCATTTTCACGTGGAATGGGTTATATGTGGTTATAGGGTGGGGTGAAGAAAATAATATTAACACCTTCAAATACTAATACATATGCTGTACATTTCTAATAGCTACAGATATATACACACTACTGTTCTAACTACAGTTTCCTATATGATAACTATTTCAACTTGGTGATAGGACTTTTACTGCAACATCAATATACATTTTATTGTTCTTCATACACATTCATATCTAGCTTTGTTCAGCTACATCGTCCTGCTACATTTGCTTTATATAGCTGTAGACAAGTGTGGATGTTTGGTATATCAGACAATCATACTATCTGCATATTGCAGACTGAGAGCAACATATCCAGATTTTGGGATACACATTCCAGATGCAGCAACACTTTGAACAGATTTTGCTGTTTGGTTTTGATTCTCACATGCATTTCATTCTATCTTAACTGCAGTATACTTTATTCAGGGGTTATTACTACTGTATTGCTCGATTCATGACACTTTCTCACACTCTCTCACTTGTTTTCATTTTACTATTCAGGATTGCCATGTTTTACCTGTAGTTATTACAATCCTTTCCAGCAGTCTCACTTCTGTCATGTTTCAGTATTTCAACAGGGATATATTTCACACATGTGATTTCATCATCTTCTGCAGCTATACTTTTCAGCCTGCTGCAGTTTGTGTACTATTTTCTTACAGGTGGGGCATTTTTATTTCAGAATTTATGTCAAACATTTTCATTTTTCTGTTTGGCTTACAGGCTGCAACACACTTTTGTAATCAAGCAATACTTGCAGACACTTTCACACTGTTACTTGCACATTTTATTCCTTAGTGACTACACTGCACTCTTTTGCTGACTGTCATACTTTTATATTTCTTTACAGTTACTGGTAGTGGATTACTGACCTGCCTGGTGGTGCAACCGCACCAGCCTATCGCCATAGGCTCTGCGGTTCGCAGAACGGACACCTGCAGCTGTAATATAAATGAAGTAATATTGGAATACACATCTCCATAATATCAGCTAGTTTAATTTCTTACATACATAATTAAATGTAACTTACTCAGTAGTGGGGCGTTGGGTATTTGCCGGGCCTCCTGGATCCAAAGGTTCAGTTGGTCCTGCTTGTGTCTCTTCAGGTCCGCATGGTGGTGATGGACCTGGTCACCAGTCATTGGAATCCCTGTGGCACTGGTGAGATCATGAGCCAACCGGTCCCACGCCTCAGCCCTGTATGCTCCCCAGAGGACCTGGCCCTGCATGAGTTGGTACTCATGATTGTGAACTAGGAGCCAGACCATGTACCTGGACTCCTCAACACCCCACCTCTGTGCTCGAAAGCAACTACCCTCTCCTACTCCTGTCATTCTGCCTGCAGTTCAGTTCTACAATCGTTTATGCTGTGTATTCCCACCTATGGGGCTTATATAGTCCGTTTTTCCCACACATATCTGTGATTGGCCATTTTGGAATTGTATCAACTTCAGTAAACCTGCATTGTCATGCTCCAGTTTGTATTCATTCCTATATATTAGCTATTATTGCATTTATAGATACTGCTGTCATGGCTTAGTGGTTTGGTACCTTGACTATGGTGTATAGTATCCTGGGTTCGAACCTGTCCACTACTTTTTATTTTTTATGACTGTCTAGACATGCTGAGGGGTGTGTCTGTGTAAAGGCAGTTTTGATACGGCTTGCTCAACGTTGCCCGTCGGTTAGCTTGTTTGCGCCGTGCGCAGCACCGCGCAAATGGGGTATGCTGGTTTAAGCCTCATTTGGCTATCAGCATGCATATTATGCTCAGCTCAGTTCGGGGCACATAGATTTAGCGTGTTAAACCACTGCTCAGCTACGGGCACTCATTTTGCACCAGTCAAACCACTGCTCACCTACGGGCAGACGCAATCACCCTGTTAAACTGTAGCTCAGCTATGGGCACATCTGGCATTTTTTATTGTTTTGTTACCTCACATTTGTTTAATATAATGGGCTATTTCATTACATTTTACATAAAATGTGATTTTATGTGTACATATTTGAGAGGGACTTGTTTCGTGCTTATTTTGCTAAAAATAAAAATTGGTGTTGTGTGGGCTCGAACCATGAATGCCTGCTCTTCAGCCAACATCTCTACCGCTACGCTATTGCTTCTTGGCTTACTTTGCATATTTAGTTCTTATATGCTTTCTCACTGACTGGTAACTGTAGCTGCGCTACGGGCACGCCCGTGCAAACGAGCGCACTCACGGTTAAACATCTTTACAATTTAAAAAAAAATTATGTGATGTTCATTTGTACATTTTATGTTCGTAGTCTGTGGGGACATGTGTTGTGTTGTGTTTATTCACATTACCATGGACTCTGGCGTGGGTGTTTACTTTGGGCACACTTACTCTTCTGGGGGCATGTCCGCTTACAGGGCTCGGCCTACGGACACGCCCCCTACTGTCTTACATGGACCATGTTAGTCTTAGGTGTGATTCAGCATGCTCTCATGAATATGTAGAGCATGCTGACATCACTCCGTTTAACTGCAGCCTCCGTGTAAGAGTTATAACTCTTACTCGGAGGCTTCGTGAATCCTGCCCACTGTGTTCTGATCAGCAAGTACAATATGTCACACGACAATCTGTAGAGCCGATGAGGGATGATTATATCATTCAGCACCTCAAGCACCCCACTCAAGTGATGGTGTGGTCCATTATGAACACTTTCAGAACAAGTTGGTTCAACATTGTTCAGGTAAACTTAAAGCAGGAACAGTACAGATACTATAGCAATGTCTGCTTCCTTAGCTGTGTGAATGGGCAAAGAAAAAGGGATTTACCAGGACAGGGACCTTCATGCACAGTGGTGCTCCATGTCACAAAGGTCAACATGTGACAAGTTTTCTTGAGGTCCATGTTAATGAAGTCTTACCATGGCCGGGTAACAGCCCAGTTATGAATCCAATAAACAACTTGTGGGCTATTCTGAAGTCAGAGATGAAGAAAAAGACTATAACAAACAAGCAGCAAATGACTGAATAACTCATTTCAGGTTGGTACACAATGCTTCTATGATTAAACATTGCCGTGAACTCATTCGTTCTATGCCTCAACGAGTTAAATGTTTGAGAAAGGCCAAAGGGTCATTCACAAAATATTATAACATTGTGCTAGAACATTTTCTTATGTAACACCAATTATATTGTTTGTCATTTCATATACTCATATTGAGTTATATGGTAAAACAACAATAAAAACACCAATTTCTATACATTTGGCCAACACAGTATAGTAGAACTGCCTTATTCCCTCTAAAAGAGCTACACTACTTTTATCATGCCAGCCAATTATGTTTCAGTTTTTTAAAATTCACATGCTAAATGCTGTCAGTCAGAATGCAACTGTGGCACATTAACAGGCAATGTTGTATTACCCTTTCCTATTATCTCAGTATAATGTTGGAACAACATTGTCAGTAAATATAGTTGCATACTGACCCATCCGGCGAGGAGTTTTAATTGTATGCAATATTCATTGTGTTGACTGTCATAAATATCATAGTGTGATTTCTTTATAAAATAAGTTTTATGAAAGAAAAATGGCATTAAGAACCATTAATAATAGAAACTGTATGCCTGAAATGGTTATGATCTTCAGTATAGTTTCAGATGTAGTTGCTAGGCATGCAGTACAAGACACTTTTGTGGAGGCTAACTCATTTTCCAAATTGTTACAGAGCACTGTCTGGTTAAAGACTTGTTCACTTACACAGTATACAAGCTGAAGCTGAGAGTCTCAAATTATGGACTATAATAAGCAGCTTGATATTGGCTTACAGCCTTTACATTCTGTGCCAACTATCAGATTAAAACATTGCACTTGAGTGGGATTTGAACCTGCAACTTATCCTACATTTACAAAAATTATACTCATTTTCTATAATTTCAGTGGTATGTAGCTAATAATGTCATATAACATTAAAAGCCATAATGACATTGAATGGATTTAAGAAAGAAGTGGAAATTCTACCACAAGTGGTACAGAAATGGAAGGACGTTTGGGCAGTTGCTGTGTCTGTGTCTGTGTGTGTGTGTGTGTGTGTGTGTGTGTGTGTGTGTGTGTGTGTGTGTGTGTGTGTGTGTGTGTGTGTATCATGAACATGTTCCATTCAGAATTAATTTTGTCTTCCATACGCCTAGTGCATATTGGGATACACTCTTGCTTCCACACAATGCAGAAAAGGATAAACTAGATACCAGAAACGACTTGCAAGATGGCTACACACTGATCAGCAGCTTAGTTTCAGTTCTCCCAGTGTGAAGAAAAAAGAAACTGAGAAACAACAGCTTGTGATATTGTCATCTTCAGTAAAATTCAGTTATTAGCTTGTAAGTACACTGTCTGAATGCTAGCAAAGAAGAACTTTAGAGAAACTGAAAGAAAATCAACCAGAAAAGGTGACGAAAAAACACTGTCTGTAAATAATCCTGTAGTTGTTCAGCAAAAAGCAGTTCAAGCTCCAACTTTGGTACAAGAGATGGCTTCCATTAATTAGGGGAAATAATAAGTCAAATGCGTTCAAAGCTGATTAAAATAAATGAAACATTGATGGAGTATATCAAGTCAAATAATCAAAAGCTGGAAAAATGCAGGAAACTTTAAACAGCTATCCAGATAAACTGGTAAAACTGCAAAAATTAAAGGTTGAAATGAAGAAAATCCTTGCTGAACATGAGACTGCTCAAGAAGAGAGGTTTCAAAAATAATAGAGTTAGAGGACAGAAGTTGCAGAGAAACTTGACATTTTCTGCAGTACAAGAGAGACTGGAAGAAACAGACTGTTTTAATTTTATGAAAGCACAAATAAGTAATTGGACCGGACAGGATATGCTAGTTTAAAGGTCCAGTCATAGGTTCATAGGTTCATAGGTTGGTACTGGGCTATCTGCCCAAAGGCATATATTAGCCCAGCCACGTTGTGCAGTATTCACCGCCCCTTTAGTAGTTCCCAGCTAGTACTCTTGGCCCCTATCTAGTAGTGCTGTTGGTGTGATCCCCGGTGTGAACTTTCTGTTACCCATCCACTCATCAAGGTTCTTCTTGAAGAGTGATAGTGAGGGGCTCAGCTTTATGTAGATGGGACCCTGTTCCATAGTAAGGGAAGTCTCTGCAAAGGGAATCTATCCCTCCAGCATGTTCTATTCATTGTTGAGTTGAGGTTTATATCCCTAGAGCGTGTAGCTTGAGTAGATTTGGTTTTGCTAAGATGGAGCATGTTCAACAATTCTGGGTTGGACATGGCTCTGTACGTTAGACAGAGATTGCCTCTGAGAAAGCAGTATGCAACAGAGAACAGTCTTAGCTTTTTCAATCATGCTGCATAGGGCAACTGTTTGAGGCCAGTAATCCTCTTGGTTAGGTACCTCTGTGGTCTCTCCAGCTGCTGGAGATGTCTAGCCAGGTACATTCCAATTGGTGCATTGTACTCAATAATGGGTCTGATGAGGCGGGAAGAGTAGATCTTGATCCTTAGATCTTGATGCAAAACCTTTTGTGATCAGATGGATCACATAGAAGGATTTTCTAACCACTTTGGCAACATGGTTATGAAAGGAAAGCTGACTATCTACTTGGGTCCCTAGATCCCTTATTTCTTCTTCAGATTTCAAGGGATTACCTTCTATGTTGTAGTTTGCGGGTACTCTGTTTTTTCCAAAGGGGATTACTACGCATTTTTTTGCATTTAGCTTGAAACCATGGCTTTGACACCATGCATCAGTCTCATTTAGGCCCTTCTGGAGGATCTCCATGTCGGCCGGAGACTCTATTATAGCACCCAGTTTGCAGTCATTCACAAACTTAGTCAGCCACAGCCCTTCTGTGCTTGCCTGTACTTTTGAGAAGTACATGCCAAACAGGAGGGGCCCCAGGACAGAGCCCTGAGGCACACCACTTGTTACTGGCTTGGATTCGGACATAGATTCTACTACTCTTACTTTATGGGATCTGTCTGAGAGCCAGTTTATGATCCATCTTGTGACGTAAGGGTTTATGCCCAGGCTGGTGAGCTTATCAATAATACCTGAATGGGGAATGGTGTCAAATGCTTTAGCAAAGTCAAGGTAAGCCATGTGTACCTCCTTTCCCTTATCTATAGCCTGAGTAACTGTCTCAAAGAAATCCACCAGGTTCAGGAGGCATGATCTGCCCCTGACGAAGCCGAACTGCATGGGGTCCAGCAACTGGACATTTCCTATCTTTCCATTTATGAGTTCCATAATGATTCACTCCATAGCCTTACAGATCAGACTGGTCAAGCTTATTGGTCGGTAGTTCCCAGGGTCAGTTGTTTCTCCACCCTTGTGTAGCGGGACCACTGTTGCTGTGCACCATTCTATGGGCACATATCCTGTGGAGAGGCTGAGACTGAACAGGGTATTAAGATGCGGGGTTAATTCCTTTTGGAGCTCGCGTATGACACAGCCTGGGACACCATCTGGTCCCATGGAGGCAGTGTTTTTAGCTTTAGATAGAGCCTTGTTAACCAATGTATCACTAATAATTGGACTTACACAATCCCCTGGAATGGTAATAGGCCCTGTAGGTGGTGGTGGTGGGGGGTTGCACTGAACCTGTCAGCCAAGATGTCAGCAATGTCAGAAGGGTCAGGGTATTTTGTTCCATTTTGTACTAGCCCAGAACAGACCTGAGCATTGCCATTTAAGTTTTTGACGTAGCCGTAGAAGGCCTTATGGTTATCCTTGGCATCCTTGGCAACTTTCTTTTCAAAATTAGCTTTAGTTGACTTGATGAGAGCCCTCAATTTCTTACTAATGCTGATCAGGGATGACTTTTCTACTTGAGATTTGGCCTTTTTTTGTATAAGTCTCCTCCTTTTATTGTAAAGTTTGCTTATGGCCGGGGTCCACCAGACTGGTTTCTTCTTGCTTGAGGAAGGAGTCCTGGTTTTATTTGGGATAGCACGGTCCATGCAATCCTGAAGATGCATATAGAGTGCCTTGGTGTAGGATTCCGCATCCTGGATATCATTATCCTTCTGCAAGGGAATAGTGAAGCTTTCCACTTCGGATGCAAGTAGTTTGAAGTTTGCTTTGGAAAGGTTTTTGACTATGGTTTCTTTGACTGGGGGAGGTGGAGGGGTGCGGATGTCCAGGTTTATCAGTTTGTGGTCAGATCTGACCAAGGAGGGAGTGATAACGGGTGTGGTACAATGGGCGCCCATATTTGTAATGATTAAATCCAATATGTTGTCCCCTCTAGTGGGGGAGCATACTAGTTGTTCAAGGGCATTTGAATTTATAAATTCTATGAATCAAAATTTCTATGAATCGCTGAGCATAGGAGTTGGAACATTGGTAGTTCACCTAGTCTATACCAGGGTAGTTGAAATCACCCAAGATTATGTTGTTGGGTAGGACCTTTATATTTTCCAATGTCTCAAGGAATGCAGAGTGAGCATCTTGGTACATGGTGGGTGATCTATAACCGTCATGTGCATACTCCAAACCTAGCCACAAGAAAGCAGCTAAAATTTGTATTAGTAAAGATGCATTTATACCAACAGAAAGAGTTGATCTTGACAAATCGGTAGCATAGGGCAAAATATTCAAAACTGGGGATGGAAGAGTGTTTCTGAAAAATGTTTATTCACTGTATACCAGGCAGAACAGAAACAAATTTATCTCAGCAATCAAGGAATGTTGAGAAGCAGGTGTGAGATTAAAGCTGCTGTATCCAGTTGTGTTCAGATTTTTTTTCCTGGAGGATCAAAGTCATGTTTTTATTCAAAACAGGCTAATGGAGAAATACAAAATATGTCCAACAAGGGATGAACCATCAAATAGAAGGGGACTTTGCATCTAATTCTTCTGAGGGCAAGACTCAAAACAGACTTAGCCAGTGAAACCTTGTTCAAGTGTTCCAAAGGAAAATTCTTGAGAGACAGGAAAAAAAAATTAGGAGTTGACTAAAAGAATTGGCAGTACCTTGGACTTGAACCAGAGTCTGGGGTTGGGAGTTTGAGATGAACAGGAAGAAGCCAGCAGCATTAAAATTAGTGAATAAATATGAGACTATAAAGTATCAATCACATTTATGTAATATGGATTAACAAGAAAAACTGGCCAAGACAGATTGGATTTTTGCTGACTTTCTTAAACTTGGAGGACTGACAGATGTATGCCCCACTTAATTTTACTAATGTTTGGAAGGACACTATCAGGAAAACAAAAGAGGAAGAAAGAGAAAGGAAATAGCTGTAAGTAGAACAATTTTTGTTCTTACCATTATTTGTACAAAAACATTTATGATAAAAATTGCATCAGTAATTGCTGTATGTCATAAATACACTAACATGCATTTTTCTTCTCTTTCTTTTTAGTTTTAGGAAATGCAGGCATTACAATGTAAAAAGAGAAGGAAGGCTGGACTAAAGCATATTTAAGTCATAGATTGTAATTTTGGGATGTTGGGGAGTAGGATGGAGTGTGAAAGTGTACAGATTAAAATATATATATGCCTGGAATGTTTTCTTTTACTTTTCCACAGGTAAATGCCTAGATTAATGCCACTGGCTTAATCAAAAGAGATCTTTTGTGAATACAGGTGGGTTTTAAAAAATGTGAGATCACAGTGTGATAAATCATTTTCATTGTGTAATTAAATTTTCAGTGTCAGTTGAGAAATCTGGAGCTGAAGGCAACTCCACATTTTGGTCTTATGTACCATGAAACAAGCTGACTAAAGGTCTCCACACTGTTTGCTGAGAAAAACATAAAATGAAAAGGTACAAGGGCAAGCAGTTCAGTAAAAATAAAGTTTGAAATTACCTGTAGTAAAAAAGTGTAACTAAATGCATTAATGTATTTCTAGATCAGTGTATAATTTATTTTTATTCAAAGCTAGCAGGTACTCTTTTTTTTTTCTTATGGCTAAAAGTTAATGTTTTCTCTAAACATACAAGTTGTTTTTCACATCTGTTAGGGTAATAAAGATAAGTGAAGAACAGGCAGCAATTAGTGTAAGTAGGAGCACAGACTGTAACATGCATCTTAGAATGGATAAACTTAATTTTAGCTTAGTTTTGTCTGTCTGTGCAGCACATTGATTTGGGAATTTTCTATCAAGAGGGTAAAATGCCATTATTTGAAGATGTACATAGTTCTGTGTTTGTTTTAAGATAATGGTACTGGGGGCGATCTGGGGATTTTTTTTGTCTGAGAGTTTTCTTGAAAACAAAAATCTCTTGTAAAATGTGGCACAGGTAGAAATGGAGATGACAAGAAACAACAGTATAAAAAATCAACCTTCCATGCATTAGTGGGTGCATGTAACACAAAAGCTGGAAGTAGAGATTTAAAAAAAACGTCATATATACTTGGTGTGAATAATAACTTCCTATCATAATGGCTACACTAAACACATTATTTTGGAATGTGAATGGAATCACAGGTATAGACAAAAAGGAAATAGTACTGAATTGTATTAAGAAATGCAGCGTGGAAATAGCAATGCTATAGGAGACATACACAGAAAGACAGGAGCATGTAAATTTCATAAGAAAGGATTTCAGGAGGGATATTCAGTAAAGTATCAAGGACAAAGGAAATTCTTCTTTTTTAGGCTTTTCATGGTTAGGGGTCACCACAGTGGATCACCTGTCCACTCATGATTGGCAGTGGAGTTTTACAGTGTCGAGTTGACAGCCCAGCACCCAACCATCCACAGAAGGCACACATATGCATGCACTCACACCTTGGGCCAATTTAAAGTGTTCAACCCACCTAGAGCATGTCTTTGGGATGTGGGAGGAAACCGGAGCAAATCCACGTGACCACAGGGAAGACATACAGACTCCGCACAGAAGGCACCCAAGCCGAGGATCAAACCAGAGAATCTCTTGCTGTGAGGTGGCAATGCTAACCACTGCACCACTGTGGCCACTCTACAATTGCCAGAGAAGCTCTAATAGCAACAAAAGAGGAAAAAAAGGATAGTAATGGTAGATCTGTGGTAGTAAGGGGCTACTAGCAAAGGAGGAAGATTATGCCAGCATGCATTTATATTCCAACAAAAACTGCTATTATGGAGCTTAAGAATTTTTTAGGAGAAATAATAAGCTTTCACCAGGAAATATTACATATATGTGGGGACTGAAATTGATTTGCAACAGTAAGGATGTATCTGGAGGAGCTAGAGGGGAAAATATAAAAAAGAAGGTAGAGTTTTGAAGAAATGTATGAAAATGTTTGGTATAAAAATCATGAATTCAGTAGTAGGAACTCTGAGAGAATTTATGTATTGTTCTCCAAGATACAATGACTGGGTTAGAATAGATAAACATTACATTTCACAGGAACATGTGCGATTAACTGAAAGCTTCAACACACATCCAGTAACTACTACAGACCATGCACCTATAGCAACTAAGAAATAATGCAGGGTAATGAAGTACAGATGAGACACTGGCACTTTGCTACCTACCCGTTAAAAAGAGAGGATTTTAAGGAATGTGTAATGGAAATTATTCAAGAGTTATTAGGAAAGATAGAAATTTCATCACAAGTTATAGCTAGTGAGTGGAGTAACATGAAACTGGTGTTCAATAAAAATGGGATAAAAGTAAAAGAAAAAGAGATATGGCTAAGAAGTGAAAGAATTATTTAGTGGGACTGACAAAGGTTAAAGTATTACAGAATAATGGAGATCTCATGGAACAAGAAGAGGCACAATTGCAGAATGCTAAAAAGAAAATATGGGAGTATCTGGATAATATGCATAAGTTTAGAAATATTGCTGTTAAGTAACTGTTTTTATACTTTCGGAGATTCATAGGTAATTCCAGGCTAGCTGCAGTTGTGTGACATTTTAATCCTGGCCAATTTAGATTTTTTGTGCTCAAAATAGCCTATCCCATTTGGTTATAGATTGACTTTCATCCTGTGGTCAATAATTACATATTACCACTGATTAGAATAACTAGTAAAAATATCATAGATTATTTGAGAGGACACATGCATGAGATAAAGCATTTAGGCACCACGTGCATGCATTATTAGTACAGGGGGCAGTCCTGGGCTAAATTGTCTGGTTGTCATCCTAAGATCTTAGTTGTGCTTAAAAATGAACAGGGATGAACTTTGTTTAATGTGGATGGGGAGTCTTTCCACAGCAACAGTATCCTCTGAGAGATATACCTGTCCCACCAAATCATTCTGTCGATGTTGTAGAAGAGGTTTAGATACCTAGACCATGTATTTTTGATACCATTTGCCTTGCTGCTGTGCAGTAAATCCAACAGTAATGAGTCAGAGGATACTTTGTATGCCAGACACAGGTCACCTCTTTGCAGCCTATAGGCTAACGAGTATAGTGACAGGGCTTTAAGTTGGTCCATTTAGGATATGTCGTTTAGGTTTGTATCCTTTTAGTAAGATATCTCTGTGGGTGTTCCAGTTGTTGCATGTTTCTGGGCAGATGCATGCCAAAGGGGGCATCATGTTCAATGACTGGCCTATAGAGGGCTGAGTAAAGGAGGCAATGACATCCTTAGATCCTAGACAGTCTGTTTGTTTATCAGCTGTGCAACATAGAAAGACCTTCTTACAACTATAGATACATGTTGATCAAAAGTTAGGTCACTGTCCACATCATAAACAGCTAGGAGGGACAGGTATATCTTACAGAGTATACCTCTGGTGTGGAACAGACTGCACATCCACATAAGGCAGAGTTCATTCCTTTCCATTTTAAGTACAACATATATCTATGGATAAGAAACAGAAAATATGCCCCAGGACTGTCCCCTGTACTAGTAATGTACAGAAGCAGATCCTAAATATGTTATCCCATACATAAGGTGCTGACTGCATAACCTAGAAAAGTAGTGGATAGGCTGAAAATGTACTGTTCTGCAAAGAGTGTAAGTACAGGTCAACATTCCTGGTACTAGTCAAAGATGTCTGAATTTAATGAGAACAGCAGTAATTTATGCACGCGTTAAGAACATTGTCAAACATAATTTAAATGGTTTAACCAGAACTGATCACAAGAGGTCAGCAGAAAACATAAGATGACTAACAGGTGTACTGCATGCATTAAAATGCAATAGTTTGGTGAGCAGAAATAAAGCAACATTTATAATACTGGGACATAGCTATGCAAATAAAAACATCTAAATATAAGAGAGAGAAAACAGACTTATATTCTAATTAGGTACTGCATTTTACTAGTCTTCTACAGCTAGTTACATTTATTTAATGAGTATAATAAGCACATAAGTATTAATATATACTATCCTTGAGCTGCATTTTTTCCATTTATTACATTTTATCCCAACTGTAAAGCCCTTCCATTAAGCTTTAGTATACAGCAAACATAATGTCCTCCATCACCTTGCAATTTTTTAGTATGATTACTTATCCTTCTTTAAGGGTGCTAAATAGTTTATTGCTATGTGTGACACCAGATTAGGTTAGGTCTTGTATCTATTTTTAATGTCTAGTTTCTTACTCTTACTACTTGAGAGGCTGGATTTTGATATAATACTTTTGGTGTTTACCTCACAGACACAAGATACAGATTTTGATTCTCACCTTTGAAATTCAGCCTGTCTAAGTTTAAACTGGCCCACAAGAGCAGCTAGCCTAGAACTTACCTATTAGGAAATTTTAAGGAAAAATTAAGAGAGAGAAAGGGAGAACAAATGTAGGGAGAAATCTCAGCTCTTCCCCCAAAATGCTAGATTATAAACAGAAGACTAAAAATGTTAATGAAAATAACAATGTCCAAGACTGAAAATTACTCGAATAAAAACTTTTTAAACTAACTGCTTTGGTAGAAGAATGCTATGTTCAAGCAATTGCAGTAAAAGAGATTTTACATAGGTAGGGATATCAGCTTACCAAGATTTAGATACTATGGAAAAAATGTGTTTAAAACTAGAATAAAGGCAGTTCTCTAATAAAGAAAAGGATCTAAAAGTATAATATAAGCAAGGGTGAGAGAACAGGTGGTATTATTTAAGAATAGGAAATATCACTGCAATTCATAAAAAGGTATTTAGTTACTTACAGACCACATTCTCAAGTGATGAAAATATAGGACAATAGAGAAGCCATACCTGTCAGACTTGAAAGAAGTTATGAAATTTCTGACAGAGAGAAATAGGTGTGTCAGATGTCTGTTTTATACAGTGCAGCTACACTGAGGAACAGTGTTAAATTTCACATCCTGCATGAAGCATGTCTCAGGCAGTTTGTATTAACCCACAGAGGAATGAAGAATCTTAATAAGGTACACTTGTAATGGGATAGAACATGGATTTCTGCCACAAAGCAGACATTTTTTTTTCATTGAGTTTAAGGCCATAACTTTGACACCAATCATTTGTTTGTGTAAGACCCCCTTGTAGGATGTTGACATCGTTTGGAGATTCTATGACCACTCCCAGTTTACAGTCATCAGCAAACTTTGTCAGCAACATACCTTTAGTTTTAGCTTGTACTTCACAGAAATATATTACAAACAGTAGAGGTCCCAGGACTGATCCCTGTGGAACACCACTGGTTACAGGTCTGCTGTTGGAGGTGGATTCCCCAATTTTGACTATATGGGTTCTATCAGTAAGCCAGTTAGCGATCCATCTAATGATATATGGGTTGATACCTAGCTGGGTGAGTTTGTTAATGATGCCTGAGTGGGAAATAGTGTCAAAAGCCTTGGCTATGTCTACGTAGGCTGTATGCACAGATTTCCCCCATCCAGGGCTTTGGTGACTGTCTCGAAGAAGTCCACCAGGTTTAGCAGGCATGAACTCCCTTTGACAAATCCAAAGTGAGAAGGGTCAAGTGTTTGGAGCTTGCCTATATCTTTGCTGATAAGGTCCAAGATGTTTGCTCCACAGCCTTGCAGAAAAGGAAAGTTATGCTAATTGGTCTACAGTTCCAGGGGCAGTGAAAGCATCACCTTTGTGAATGAGAATAATGGCACCTATTTTCCATTCAGCTGGGATGCTGCCGGTGCTTATACTATGATTGAAAAGAGTACCCAATGGTGTTGCTAATTCTTGTTGGAGCCCATGTAGGATGCAGGCTGGGATGTTATCAGGTCCCATAGATGCTGTATTTTTGGCCTTAGAGAGGACATTTATGACCTGCTCTTTAGAGATACAAGGCAGGGGACAGGTAGTAGGGATATCAAGGGGTACATGTGGCAGGGCTGGGGAGGACATTTTCATGGAATCTGTCAGCTAACAGGTTTGCTATGTCCACAGGCTCAGTATATGTGGTATTATTAACTACCAGCTCTGCAAAAATCTGGGCCTTTCCTTTATGCTACAGATGTAACGAAAGAATGCCTTATGGTTTCCCTTACTTGAGAAAGCTAATTTGGATTCATAATTTACTTTGTAGGACTTCACAAGAAGTCTTATTTGCATGTTTAAGCTGAGAAGGAAGTGTTTCCAGTTTAGGTCTCGCTCCCTCTTAATTTCAGACAGCAATTTCTTCCATTTATTGTATAGCCTGTTAGTGGAAGTTGTCCACCAGGCAGGTTTGCTCTTCCTTGAGGAGCTTGTTTTGGTCCTTATCAGGTACGGCTGAGTCCATGCAGTTATACAGGTGTTTGTATAAAGCATTGGTGTAGAACAAGGCATAGTTGTCAATTCCATCTAAGGGGGAGGTTCAGTGAAGCTATTTATACCATCCTAAAACAGGTTATAATCTGCTTTGGAGACATTTTTTAGTTTAGTTGCTGCTGGGGGAGGGGGATCAGGTGTGATAGTTACTTTGAATGAGACTGATCTTTGTTCAGATTTCACCAGGGAAGAACACTCAGTGGGGTACTACAGTGGTCCCCCATATTGGTAAGCACCAGTCCAGGATGTTGGCATCCCTTGTGGGTGTGTCAACCAGCTGGTCCAGGGCATTGGAGTTAGCAAAGTCAAAGAATCTTTTGCAAGTGAGTTTGAGCATGAGTAATTTACCCATCAATGCATGGGTAGTTAAAGTCACCCAAGTCCATGGTGTTCGGCTGTATCTTGATAGATTCAAGTACATCCAAATAGGTAAAGTGGCTGTCCTGATTCATGGAGAGGGTCCTATAGCTGGCAATGACTTGAGTAGGTGTCCTACCAACAGTTAATTTTGACTAAAGTATCTCCATGGAATTATACTGTTTAACCAATCTTGTGGTGTATTTATCTTTAATGAAAACTGATACACCACCTCCTTTAGTTTTCACACCTTCAGTTTGCAGTCTAAACATGTGGAAAGAGGTGTAATCTGGTATGGCTGGGGTGCTTTCCACAGCCTTGAACCAGGTCTCCATAACTGCACAAACGTCGGTGTCTTCCAAGGTGAGGACTGCTTCCAGTGAGTGCAGTTTCATGTTAAGACACCTAGCATTTAGCAGCATAATCTTGAGGGATGCAGTTTTTATGTCAGGAATTTTGTCCTTGAGATACTGCCTAAAAAGGCACTATGGGGGTGGCAAGAGCCTTAGCCAGTAGCTGAAATCCCAGGGGTGACAGATGAAGATCATCTCTGGCAAAGCATCGAGGTCTGTCAATTACATCATCCCAGGCTAACAGATAATGGATCCCAATAGAATGACACCAGAAACTAAGCCGATTACTAAAGTCAATCATTTTCTGTTTGTACTGAGGCATCATCCTAGGTAAAGGTAAAATGCTGCTTAATGCTAGGGACATACAAGCTTGAGACACGTAGTCTTTGAGCTCAAATAAGTAAAATATAAGTCACTAGAAGCATGAGCAGCTGGTAATAAAGTGGTTTATTAGACTCACAACTTTTAAAACTGCTAGTAAAATCTTTTGCCTTAAACAAGGATTCTTCAGGCATATCAAACAAAAATACCATCTGACATTTATATATTATCAAAGTGGGTCACATAATGACAATCAGGATTGTCTGTGTATCTCTTTCAATGAAGGCTTTATAGATACATAGCCACTCAAACCAGGTGAAATATGTGCCCCTAAACATAAAATCCAATTAAATTCTTTCTTTTCAGTGTAATCATTTATATTACCCCCACATATATTATTAACTACTCTTAAAATTGAAAACTTAAAACAATGTCCAGAACCATTGTCTCTGTGTTTATATAGTGCATTTGTAACTATTTTTCTTTTAATTTCAGATAGGTGGTTGCAGATACGATCTTTTAACCTCAAGTTTGTTTTGCCCACATAATATGCTTGACATGCAACACATCTAGCCAGATAGAAAACATTTCTAGTTTTGCAATTACCATATGCATTAAGTCTGAAGTTCTTATTAGAAACTGGATGAGTGAAATATTCATCACAACAAATTTTGCGTCTTTTGGCTTTTCCCGGTTAGGGGTCGCCACAGCGGAACTCCGGTCCGCTAATGATTGGCAGTAGAGTTTTACATGCTGGCTTGCTGGGCCTAACACACAACCTTCAATGAAGGAACGCCCATTCATGCATGTCGTCACACAGAAGACACTCTAACTGAGAATCAAACGGGCAATGTCTAACTGTGAGGCGATAACGCTACCGCAGCACCACCATGGCAGTATTCAAGAGCAGACACGTATATCAAGGAAGACATGACCAATTAAGAATGGTACCTCTAAATGTGGCAGATGTGCTTTTTGTAGTTTCATTCATCACAACAAATGAAACTACAAAAAGCACATCTGCCACATTTAGAGTTACCATTCTTAATTGGTCATGTCTTCCTTGATATACGTGTCTGCTCTTTATAACTTAACAACTACTTCAAACTTTGATTATTCTTATAACAAAAGCATGGTCTCTCATTGGCTGCCATCTGTAGTTCTGGTATATCATGCAGGATGTGCCAGTATTTCTCAATGATTTTCTTAACACTGGTGGTATTCCAATTATATGTTAACATGCATCTAACTTTTCCCTGTGAGAATTTATTCATTAGTACCTCTTGACCTCTTGGCTAGCTTCTGAGAATAGTGGCTTAGCTGTGATAGTTCTACAACTCTTAACATCCTGACAAATCTCCAGTACTTTCTGCTTAGTATAACCTCTATTAACAAACTCTACAGCAGTGTTATGTAATTGCAACTGCATGCTCTCAGCAATCATGTTCAGTCTTGCAGCTCTATAAAGCTGATTCTTAAGTATGTTGTCAAACATAAACTGTGGATGCATACTATCATGATGTAAGTATGCATTTCTCTTAGCTGTTTTTTTTTATATAAATGAGTATTTAAAGTATTGTTGTAAACACTATTATGTCCAAAAAGTCAGTACTGTCAGTTGATATTGTTTTTTTTTTTAAACATAGAAAGGAACAAATGGAGGATAACTATTCAAAAACATATTAAAACTATCAGCACTACCTCTGCATATTAAAAACAAATCATCCACAAATCGACAATAAAAATAATGGTTATGGTAGACCATTATCTGTGGATAGAATGAAATTCCATTCCCAAATAAGCATAACAATATTTGCATAACTGCTAGCAACAGGGACACATTGTTACTTCTGTCTTTTGGACATAAAGTTGTTTTTGAAATTAAAAAAAAAAACAGAACAATTTGCAATAAATTACATAGCAGATTAATATGCTGTTGAAGGTATTCAGTAAAATCTAGCAAATATTTTTACATGTAAAAACTCCAGTGTCATTAGGTATTTCAGTGAATAATGAATCCACATCTAAAGTTAGAAAAATATAATCAGTAAAATTCACATTCTTAGACCAATCATATAATTGCTTCAAAAAATAATTTGTGTCCTTAATGATTGTCCCAATCTGTTCAAAGTCCACTCTTATTTAGTTTTCGAAAAACTTAGATGTGGGTTCAGTTATCCACCCTCTTGCCAAAACTGTAGGTCTAAGTGAAGATTTAGTCATAGATTTGTGCAGTTTAGGAATCCCATGGATAAAGAATGATGGGTTTGATCACCATTAAATAATCAACTGTATCCTTATCTATTCTGTTTTGCTCACAAATTCTCTTTGAGCTCAAGTCATGTCTCTCTTCATATAGTCCAGAGGCATATGTCTCAAGTTGTCAACATGGACTATGATGGAGTCATAACAGTGCCTGTTTTTGACAATCTTGAGTGCATATGTGATATGACAAATCCTGGCATCTGAAAAGCAGCTGACCATGACGTTTTCCTTATCCAGCCTGGTGAGATGGACATCTGTGTGTCTCACAATGGAATCACTGTTTGGTTTTGTGTTTTGCCTTAAAAGCAGTAGAGCACAGCCACAAAAACCTCTGGAGGACCTCAAGCAAAGTACTAAGGGAAAATGTATCAACCAAAACGGTGCAGTTATGTTTGGGACTTATATTAGCATATGTCTTTTACACTAAATATTAAGTTTTAGACTTACACTTTTCTTCTATTCTTAATGTATTTTAATGTATTTTATGAAATTTGCTTTTTTTTTTGGCATTATCCCTGCTACCTCATTGTATTTCATAATGTATTGCTATGTTTTTGATGTAAGAATCTTGTATTTGTCAACTTGACCTAGGCCATTGCTGGAATGGGTCCTCATAGCAATCCACCTAACCTGTTGACAAGCATTAAATAAATCATTTCCTCCCTTAAACTTTGAAAATAAACCATAGTAGATAAATAAACTGGAGGTTTTCCTTGAAAGACTATAGGCAAGATTGAGAAAAATTTACTGTGATGCTGAGGCCTTAATCCAGAAGATTTACACATCATAGTATGCCTTTTTAATTCAGAGTCCATTCTCCCACAGTAATTTTCACCTGTTGGAGTCAGAACATGCACAATTTGCTCACAGATGAAGCTGAATTTAAACACGACAGTTTGGGGAGATTCGCTAAAAGTAATCATCAATGTGCTCTATTCCAGAATGGTTTAATTTCTTCTCTAAAAGGAAAAAAGTGAATGCTGTCTTTTGATGACATTCATTCATTCATTTACTTTGATAATATCACTGAAAAGATTAGATGAGCCATGGTCTGTTCTGGTATGACTGCAGCTGACAGGATGTGTACATGTGTGTGTGTGTGTGTGTGTGTGTGTGTGTGTGTGTGTGTGTGTGTGTGTGTGTGTGTGTGTGTGTGTGTGTGTGTCTGTGTGTATCTGGTCATCCTACAAGAGAATCATTGGAGGTTGACTTTATATATGTTTGTGAACATGTATGCATGTGTGAGTGAGTGTTTCCTTAAGTCTCTGGGAGACTTATGGGGCTTGTTTGTGGCTCCATGCGTGTGCATGGGTGCCTGCACCTTTGTATGAGTGTGTGTTCATAGGTGTCTGATTTTGTGTATGTGTGTGTGTGTGTGTGTGTGTGTGTATGTGCTCACCCATGTACTGGGAGATATCTATGCTTCCAGTGTAAAGCTTGATTCAGAAATATGTTAATGGGATGCAAATGAGATGTTTCTCTGTATGTCTTTGCCATGCCTCTGAATCAGAGATTTGCTCCACCATGTCAACTAATTAACCTACACTAGTCCTTAGTATTGTTGGAGAGAATCTTTTTACATCCCAAGGCATGCTTCAATACGATATTATGACCCTACTAATGCATAAAAGGCTTAAATGTAACCATAAGCATCAGTCTCATTAACACCACCAGTTAGTCTACAACAAAACCATGTAGCATATTATGTGTCAGATATTTTGCACTCCTTACAGACATATTAAGTAAAGTTTTTGGATTACTTCCAACTACTGCAAACTAATTTAAAAACTTTCTGAAGCATACCCTTGCACATTTAGAATATAGATTACATTGCTACACCGAGCATCTCAGTTCCTGTACCTGAATAAGTCTCTACCATCTCATAGTATAAATCCTTCAGTGATATAGGCTGTGATGAGCTATATCACATTGTAACACACATCACATCAATTTTACATGGAGCATTACACAAGATACTTTCTGAGTTCTTAGTTCTTTTACAGCATTCATGTGTCTCAGACGCATGTTGTCAGTGTCCTTCCAATGTTATGAAGCAGGCACGTAGCATTTCACTTCTAAAGGTAGGGATGAACCTAACTGAAATTAGAAAATGCCAGTCCATATCCTTATATGGCTTAGACCACAAGCTATGGATGAGTATCTGGGTAAAAAAGTATTAATACTTTTTTCCCTCAGCTGATATATTAGGGTTAATGTGGTCTTACTTGTATATTAATCTCACTATAAAATGTATGGCCTCTAAGAGAAGAGTTTAAATCATGTAATCCTTGCAAAACCTGGATGCTTTAAATACATTTGATAAGTGCTACTGAGCATGTTTATTTGAAGTACTTTGACAGGTTCAGTTTCTATAAGCTGTGACAAAAGAACTTTATACTACATCTGTGTTATACAACTTGCCTTAAAATAGTGTCAGTTTACTAGAGTAGAGATATAAGGAAATTGCTCCCTATGTCTACTATCCTTTTTCTTTAGTTGTAGAAACATTGGCTTATGGTATTAGGATGTATTCAAAATTCCAGTCCATTTTGCCATAATTTCAAGAATCACTTATTTATTGATAATACAATTTTCTTTTTAGATTAATCTTTATCTATCCTTCCAAAGGTCTGCAACATATTATATCTTTGAAACGGTATTTACAAATAAAATAAAAGCCAACAAATCAGCTGACAAGCCTCAAAATTCACAACTTGAGCTGATTTTGGATTACCAAGTCAACTAGGCTCAAATTTTCAGATATTTATCACTACCACACTAGCATGGAAGCCCAAACTTAATCAGAAAGATTTAATCCTCTTCATGAAACCCATTTCACAGTCTTCAACAGGGTTAAATCTGCCCATGAAGCAAACTTTAACTTTTCTTTAATTGTCTTAGCTAGGAAATTGTGTTATTTCATTTTCAAATGCTGAATATTTCCTACTGGAAAACAATTTACTGTATGGAACAAATGCCAACTATGTATATTGACTTCCCAAGAACACAAGTGTCTCACTACTTCTATTTTAGATGCTATGTGAGTACAGATGTACTCTTACCAGCTTTACTTCATCATTGAATCCTCTTGGAAGATGCCATACAAATCCTTTTTTCTGTTCACATTGCCTGACTATTCCCTGTAATCTGTGCAGTAACCTCAACCCACTGGAGTCATGAACTAGAAGCTAGACTTTCAGACTGTGTGTTTCCTTTCGCTCATTTACTCAGTCACTCATCCTTTTGTTAACCACTCAATCTATTTCAATGTTATTGGAGTGCTTGAGTCTGTTGTAGCACTCAAGAAATACAAAGAATGGAAACATGGAAGCTCATCATGAGCAGGGTTCATAACCATTGCAAGATACACACACACACAGACACACACACACACACACACACACACACACACACACACACACACACACACACACACACACACACACACACACACACACACTATACCTCATAACCTTCAGACACTGAAAATAGGTACAAATATCCTTGAAACGTAGGTACCTCCAGCCAAAAATCTGGACATCTAACTAATATAATTTATATACAAAATAAAACAAAAATCTTCCTGCTTCTAGTAGGAATGTGGGATGCTACTCAGGAACAAATGTTTAAAAAACAGAGTGACAAAAATGATGGAAAAATATAAGCACATTATTAAAGACAATTGGTATATTTTAATGAACTGTATTGCAAATTTCTACCAGACGAGGTAATTTATTTTTACTACTGAAGAAGGGAGATGTAAGATATGTGTCTTCTTTAAATTATTTCTGCCACTAGTATGTTGATTACGTAGTGTGGTGTTCTGTATACTAAACAACTTCAAAAGTCATGTGTGATGAGGCAGATTCAAAAAATTCTGTGAAGGAATAAATCACACCAGAAAATATGGGAATTCCACCAAAAACAGGTACTTCATGTACAGGAGCAAATCAGGTCTGAAAATAGTTATGTTCCTCCAAAACAGATGCAGTTGAGAGTCTGACAGACACATACACACACACACACACACACACACACACACACACACACACACACACACACACACACACACACACGCACACACGCACTCACACACATACACACACATAGAGACATACAGGGTAATGTAGGATTTTGCAATACAGTTTTGTAAGATGATAGCCTATTATGCTTTTGAGATCTTTTCAAACAATAGCAATTGCCTGGTCTTTTATAAAATGTTGGAACTGCATTATCTATATACCATCTGTGTGTCCCCTAACAACATAAACTGGGTCTCCACTGGTATGAAGTTCTCTATGCAGATTTTACTTCACAGGCTGACTCAGAAAATGGCTTTTGGAATGGAAATGCTCAATTCTAATCTTTAAGTCAGCAAACATATTTCGAGTTCCCAGACTAAGATAACTGTAAAGTGGACATTTTAAATATGGTCAGAAATGGAATTGCGAGAGTAAAGATTGATGGGCAGAAGGAAGATCGCAGTATACAGTCGACACAAAAGGACCACTGATATGTTATATACTACTGTGTGCTGCTTTGTAACTTAGATGTCCTTGGATTTGGTTACAAGAATCCCATGCATGAGAGTAAAGTCAAGGAGACTGAGCACTCACCAAGTCAAAAAAAATATTGGTCCCTGAGGCTATTTATTCTTATGCACATTCTTCCTGGAAGACAGAGCTACTGCAGCTTTACAAAATTAGCTTTCAAGCAGCATTATGAAATTTATTTATTAAGAGTCATGAAATGGCTATTTTGAAGATTTAAAGCTAAATTTTAAGGCTCACTTCTGTTACTACCCTGTGCTATATAGCCTGATAACATGGAGGATTTTTGTATTTTGATTTGAAACATAGTCTGCATTTTGAGTTTTCTGCAGCTAGCATTTTGACAAAAAGTTTGGTCTAGCTGAGTTTTGTCCATGAATGCCTACCAGAATAATGTTTGAAGTGGATATGGTGGGGGCTAAGGATGATGCAAGACGTTGTCCGAGGTCAGCTGGTATTTGTAATATGGGGTAATTTAAAGATGGGAAATAGGAGTGCCAAGTCTCTTGGCATGGGCTTGTGAAGCTTTCTAGATCCCAAAGCTAGTGTTCAAGCAAGCAACAAGGTTAAGGTTTTGGTGGCAATAGCAGTTTAAGGTAAGTAGGCTTTGTGGTGGGGTACAGGTAAGTTGGTTCAGCAGCTTTTCAGCATTATTTTAGTGTAGGGAGGGGGCAGTCTCCTCTAGTGTGGGGAAGTTAAAAGTGGGATTTAAGATAACAGCAATGGGTAAACTGAAGCATTACAGGCCCCTGAGCTGCAGCATTAGGTAAGGGGATGCCTTGACATAATAGAGCATAAAATAAGGAACACAATATAAATATAAGGCATGAAGTATAACTGCCGAGTCAGAATCCTGTACTGAAGTAGTGACAGGTGAAACAGGAGTTATTCAGATCATTACCTGGCATACTTCTGATCTTCTATGGCATATGTTTTAATCAAGGAACCAAAATGCAGCCACAAATTCAGAATCAATTAAGCCTTAGGCAATTGGTGGCATGACCTTTGAACCTGCATTGAATGGGGATAGCCACACTGAGTGCAGGCACTGACTAAAAAGTATTTGGATAGTATACCTGGGACTTAGCTCTAGTATAGGTCAACAAGAAAAAGGAAGGGCTCAGTTCAAATGATTACAAATGCATGTCAGTTTCAGGACTCTGCAGGCAGTTATTTGCTTATATGTGGTACTTTCAGCTGCTATGCAAAGTATCAAGCCACAGCTGCAGTTGCCAGGTCTGATTCCATGGCATTAATTAAGTGTAGGCGACAGTCATTAAGACGAAAATGCGGTGCATATGGGTGGCACATGGCAGCTGGTGGATACGTTTGTGGAAAGCAAGCTTACTGTAGTTTTACATCTCTGTCACCAAAGCTGTGAGCAGTCACTGGGAGATACCTGTAAATGAGAAACACATTTATGATCACCCTATCTAAACCGTGACCATTTGGAAACATCCAGAATATAGGTACGTCACATCAGCATGACAAACAGTCTGGCCACTAAGGAGATGGGTTCTTTCAAACCAATAGTCTGAAATGTAAGAGTGGTCTTTAGTTGTATAAGCAAATTTCTCCAGGTTGCACATGAGATTTTCACATTGAACTCAGGTATGACCTTTATCCTTGTCTGGCATGATGACATTAGATGTCCGCATTGAGAGGTGTGCCTTTGAGGAAAGGGGGGGTGAGGGAATGGGTTTGCATACGTATTAGGTGAAAAAAGATGTAATTATAGTAGATGAGTTATGTGGTATTTATGTGACTTCAGCAGCAGAAAATAACCAGCTTTTGGGGCATGCCAAATTTATGTGGGCTAATGGGCTTTGTTACAGTAGGCAGCTAGCTGTGTTAGGTTTCATAAATTGATAGCAAATCTAATAAGTTATTTATAAAATGAAAAAAAAAATAAAGTAAGGAAAGCAGCAGTATAGTGTGTTAAGGAGTTGGAAGGGGTTATACATTATTGACACTAATCTGATGTGGAAACCTTCTTTTCAACAGGAAGTTATAAGCAACCATATTAGGGTCTATATTAGATCGCCAAATGCTTAAAAAAGCGAACGGTGATTAATCAACCCTATGTAAGCGAAAGCTAAAAATATCGAAGCAACAGAAACCTGAATTTTTTCCTAGGGAAAGAATTTGGTTGTCCATTTTTGTTGCTGCGGTATTTACAGTGCTGTGGTGGAAAGTTACGGGTCGGGTTTAGGTAAGTGTGCGATTGTGTGGATGTGAGTGTTAGGGCAGGTTAGGTGAGTTAGGGTTAGGGCGCGGGTTAGGTATGTGCACGATTGTGTGGACGTGAGGGTTAGGGCGGGTTAAGTGAGTTAGGGTTAGGGAGCGGGTGAGGTAAGTGTGCGATAGTGACGGACCTTAGGGTTAGGGTTTGGGTTAAGGTAAGTGGATAGTTAGTGGTGTGTGTATAGTTTAGTGTAAGGTTAGTTGTCAGATTTTAGGTGTATGTGTGTGGATTGCTGTTTCTTTGGTGTGCTTGTGTTGTGTGTATGTGTTTTGGAATAGCGATTTTTTTCCCTAGGAAAAAAAATCGCTGTTCTGACAGTTCGAGATTGTAAACTTTCACTTACATAGGGTCGATTAATCACCATTCACTTTTTTAAGTATTCGTTGATCTAATATAGACCCCCATACTAGCAAGTCCAATCACTTTACTAATGTTAAGAATGCAAGTTATCATATAAGCAAGTCCAGTCCCTTGGTAAAGGATAATGACGTTACCATGGTACATCACATGATTATTGGAGGTATCTAGGATTCATGCTGGTGAGGTTAGAACTAAAGGGGTTAGCATAATCTAGATGAGTTTAGGTAAACACAGATTGAATAGGAAGGCAATTAGTCTAAAGCAAACAGATAGTATAAGGAAGTATTATCCCTAAGTCAATTAGCTTAAGTGGACTTATAGATGACTGTTCAGGAGGTAGAGAGGAGAAGGGCATGGGAATGATGGATGGGTATAGGAATAGATAGTATTTTTATTAATAATAATAGTAATAATAATAATAATAATAACGATAATAATAATAATAAAATAGAGGTGTTAGCATCCAGCATACATGCAAAATAGGAGATAGTTATATTGTAGAGGAAAAGCATTTGGCTCTTCTGTTGCAGCATGTCTGAGGTGAAAGACCTAAAGCAGAAATGGAGTTCTATTACAGTCCAGGCCAAGGAGTTTTTCTTGCAAGAATCCAGTCAAGTACAAGGTGATTGTTCAGAGCAGTCTAACCATGCTAATGGTTGGAGAAGGACAACGCCGGTGTCTTCCACAGCAATTGTAGAAGCCCTTGTGAGAAGGAGTAAGAGGGCTTAGAAATGTAAAACTGAGGTACGAGAAGGATGAAAAGAGGTGCAGCAGCCTAAAGGAAATAAATAATTGAAAAACAGGACAGAGGTCGCTGATGGAGAACTTGTGGTGCAACTGCCAATTACAGGTAATGCTAATACTGATGTGTTAGAAGCTGGAACAGGGAGTTCAACCTGCAAAATATAAAACAAGTTTTCACTATTGCATGATATGGATGTGGATGATAGATAAAGTTTGCAAGAATTTTTTTTTTTGGGGGGGGGGGTCAGTGCACGGACAGAGTAGGAATGACAACCAGTCTATAGAAGAACAGGAGGTTGGGAGGGTGAGAGGACTTTCAGCTGAAAGTGAAGTGAAATATCTCCCATTAGTAGCAGCTGATCTGCTTGATACAGTGGAGATATCATTATGTGACATTCATGTTATGAGGCAGGTTTTACAAAGATGCCCAGATGTAGGTAGAGGAGTGTATAATGCATTCTGTAAACCAATACCACTGAAAGCAAAAATTTGGAGTGAAACTATGTTGATATTTTTGATTTATTGTATTCTGATCACAGTGGATAGAGAAGGGTGAGTCCTAAGGATTTAAAGATTTGATAGCAGCATTGGCATTACTGAGGAAGAGATACCCTCCCCATATCAGTGCCAGCACTTGGTAAAACTAATTCCTAGGTCTTGTACACTTTATGGTTGTAATTATAAAGAAAGATGCAGACCAGGTACTTCCTTTATTGGCTTATTTTGTAGTGACAAGGGAATCACATTAAGTAATGATGAGGTGATGCTTAGCTCTGGTATGACAAAAGGTTTTGTAAGCTGAAGGCTGTAGACAAAGTATTGAGGTTGGAATATAGGCATGCAGATATTTAGCTGAGGACTTTACAGTCATAGGTAGCCACTAAGTTAGCTGACCTTCCAGGCCATTTTAAGCCTAGCTAATTTCCCTTAAAGGTGAGAATCAAACTCTGTACCTTGTATCTGTATGGTGAACACCTGAACCATTATGCCAACCCCTGATCCCAAGACTTGACAGTTTGCTGTGAGCACTATGATAGATAAGGCAAGTTTTGTGGGTCAAGCAGGATGGGATGACATGCTGGGAAAGATTAGTCAGTGCTGGTCATTCAATGAGGGCCATTGCTTGTGGACTACTTGAAGGTTCATGCATGTCTGCTAAGTATGGGGGCAGGGTGGGGCTCATTGGTGGCAAAAGGAATATGGACAGGCTAATCATACAATAGTGATTACACATGAGCTACAGAGGGGTTGTGGTTGTTTTAGATGACCAAAGGCAATGGCAATTTTATGGAGGCCACTATTCCAAACAACTCATTCTCCTAGTCCTAGTACTTTGGAGGTTCTCAGCAGCTGGTTGAGGGAATAACCAGATAGACTTTTGGCTCAGCAGCAGTTGTTAGTATTTTAAGATGGGCATTTGACTCAAGCAGGGATTGGGGGATCTACTGTAATCACTTAAAATTTGCAGTCAGTTTCTGGCCATGAGGCATTAATCAATTCTTCATTGGATAAGGAATTTTAAACAGAAAATGTATCAGGACCACTAGAAGAGATCTCATTTCCAATATTTTGGATTTCACCTTGGAGTTGGATCTGAAAAAGAAACAGGGACAGTTTTATTTAATATATCATTTGTGCTTTCCCGAAGGGGAGTTGGTAAATGATTTTATTGACAAGGCTGTAGTTATGTTTTTTTCACCCTTTTAATTTCTCCAAGCCCATGGGTTTCTAACACCATGATGAAAATGGAACCCATTCCTAAGTCAGGTATGATTAAAGTTCTTGAAATTAGTATTGTTTCAATCTTTTATGTTAGCCAAAAGTGCTCTTTGCAGCACCCACAATGTGCCCACAACTGACTCCTTCTGCAATTCATATGGAGTTACATGTATAGGTAACATATTTAATAATGATTGTAAAGTCTTTTTATGAGGACTATTGCTTCTACTGTTATTGAATTGGAACTATCTTAGTATCCTTCATCCACTTTGCCCTCACCTCTGCCTGCAAATTCTTGCATTTTATGACTTTGTGTCTCTCTGTATGTAAAACACTGTAGTCACTGGGTAGAGCAATGTCAGTGATCAGTGCTACTTTTTTCTTCTTTTCATGGACTATTATATCCAGTTTTCTCGCATCTATTTTGAGCTGTTGTTAATGAGTAATCCCATGTGATATAAACTTTGTCCTTTTCTGTACTACTTTGTGGCTCATGTTTCCATTTTTTTTGCCAAATTCAGTTGCTGCTTGATTTTATCTAATCAGGTTTGATTTCCATTTTCCTTGACAACAATATGCTTCTGCTAAATTAAGCAGGGAATTCATATTAAACTTATTCTCCTCATGTTTTAAAACTTTCACTATGGTTGGATCTTATGAGATCAACAGATATGTATGCAGTCCTATGACTGCATATCTATATATGTAATCAATATCAAAGAGGCCTGTACCTCCTTCACAAGGGGGACTATATTATCTTTGAATATATTGATTTTTATAAATCATTTGATAATCATGAAGCATTTTTCTTGTGTTCCTGTTCAAATGATCCAGTACCTTTTGAGGCCAGTAATTCACCCCAAAACTGTAAGTTAAAACAGGAAAAGCAAATTGGTTTATAGCGTGAACTTTGCTCCTAGATGTCAGGGCTGTTTTCAGTATTAATTTTAGTCTTCTCAAATATTTATTTTTATTTGCATTTGTTCAAGTTTTTTTGTTGATCCTTCATCAGTTCCCAAAGATTTATATACTCTGTGTTGCTCAAGTTTTTTTATATCACATTCCTGTCCCAGATTGATATTTTCTTGGTGTTGTAGCTCTCCTGCTTTAAAGGTTGCTTTTGCTCATTCATGAAGACCAAATGACATTCTCCCCAGGATTCAATAAACTCTGTGCAGGAATAGTGCTATTCCTTCACACAATGAACTGTGTCTATTTAGCATCAGCATTAACAGCAGCGCACCTTGCAGAGTCACGAAGGTGTGCTGCTGCTAAGACTAAATGGACATGCAGAATACTGAGTGCAGGGGGAGTGTTTAGGTAGTGCACGCACATCTAACATACCCCCTGCACTCCGAAAGTGCCATACAGCACCTCTGAAAAGCATTTCAGTGTCTGAGGATACTGACATGAAATAAAATTGAGTATTGCAGTGTCCATGGACATTGAAATAGATAGAGGAGCAATAAACAATGCAGGGAGTGTGTGACAGGTTCTGTCACATACCCCCTGCATTTTAAAAGTGCTGTACGGCCATAGCCATTAACTGTACAGGTGTCTGCAGAATGCCCAGATGCCTGCCTCACATACATCTCACCCTCCTAGAGCAATAAAGCAGTACAAAGCCATCAGTAATGGGGGGGGGGGACAAAGCCAGAAAAATAGGGGCACATTTTAAATATTGCACTGACAAACCTGAAAGCTGATAGAATAAAAGGTTTGCAGTAGCATGGACTTCCTGCAGGGTATGAAGACTGAAACACAAATGTCTGCCATGTGAAATCGCCGTACAGCCATAGTCTTTAATTGTACAGGTGTCTGCAGAATCCCCAGATGCCTGTCTCACATACTTCTCACCCTCCTAGATCAATAAAGCAGTAAAAAGCCATAAATAAAGGGGGGGGCAAAGCCACAAAAATAGAGAATGTTTTAAATATTGCACTGACAAACCTGAAAGCTGATAGAATAAAAGGTTTAAATTAGCACGGACCTCCTGAAGGGTATGAAGACTGAAACACAAATGTCTGCCACCTGAAACTGCCATACGGGCAAAGCCCTCAACTGTACAGGTGTCTGAAGAATGCCCAGATGCCTGCCTCCCATACCTGTCAACCTCCTAGAGTAACAAAGCTGTACAAGGCCATAAATAATTAAAATATTTTTTTCCATACTAAGGTATGTTTAAGCAATGCAGGTGTGCATGTTATGGCCCTCTTCCCAGCATTGCTTAAACACCCCAGAGGAGATAAATAAAAATATACAGCTAAAATCCTAATCCCGAGATAGTGTAGTGGCTAGAGTCCTGACATTATGTGCAGGCATTCACAATTCGAGTACCAAGACAGGCAATTTATTTTTACATAGGAAAGCAGTGTTAAAATTTATTTCTAAATGATGTAGTAAGTGATATTTGTAAACAGGGTAGTGTAGCTGGTTTAAAATGGAAGTGTGAGTGCATATAACATGTGAAACCACCCATGTATACACAAGTGTCCCATACAGTATAGTCACACCCCTTGGTAATGTAATGACAGCACATAGAGGAATGTCATGTAAAGTAAATAATATACACTTACTAAATGAAGTCATTATTCTAATATTTTTAAAATTAAAAGTGAGCAATGGTTAGCAGTGCTCAGGTATGCATAGCCAGTTTAAGCAATGCTTAGAAATGAATGCTAAGCAGCAGTCAGCTCAGCTAAGTGGATGTGTGCACTATTAAGCAGTCCTCAACAATTTCCTCTTTAAGCATTGTTAAAATTGGCTTACCAGGTTTGTGCAACACTAAGCTGTGCTCAACATTTTCAAAATCGACCGATGATGGAAAGGGTGGGAATATGGCCTTATTTAAACTGCACAGTCAGGAACACAGCCAGTACCTGTTATAGTTCAACTTGTGCAGAAACCATGGCTGGAGTAGGTGAGGATTCGTGCTTTAGGGTGCAGCACTGGGGTATTGTGGAGTGCAGGGTCATGGCAGGACTCCTCGTAAGTAAGCATGACAAGAGAGTGCTGCAGGGCCAGTACCAGGGCTCACAATATAAAGTGGAGGACTGAGACCGTCTCACCTATGATCTCACCAGTGCTACTGGCATCCGCCAAACTAGTGAGCAGGTCTGTCACCACTATGCTGACCTAAAGCAGAGGAAGGGGGTGCTCTTGGACCAGTGGATCCAAGATAATAGGGACAACCATGTTCCAGCAGTTTGTAAGTATCACAGATATAAGTGTACCAAATTCTAGATTGAGGATGTGATACACAGGTATGTATAATGTTTGCTTTTCTCCCCAACAGCTGCAGCAGAAAGGGCTAGTAACATCAAAGCCCATGCCGACAGACTGCTGAGGCTGCTGAGTAAAAATCTATTTTGCAGTATATTGTTCAAATAACTAAGAAGGAGTACATTGTTTATTGTTAGTAGGTATACTGTTACTCTGTTAACTGAATAAATAAAGTTTGTCTGACTAATACTGATCTGAAATAAACATCTGTAACACAAACTGTTGTGTTTACTCTGGTATGTTGTTGTAGACTTAGAATGGAGCTGTAAAACAAGATATAAATGCCCTGTGTTAATCTTTGCTTTCCGGATTGTAGCAATTCAAAGGATAATGCACAGTACACTAAATGTCATGCATGCATCACAGGATTACAAGTTCAGACTGTCTAACCAAGAAACTAATGGGCAGAAACCAGTGAAGCAAAAACAGAAGTTCCCAAGTAGCTCATTGTGATGAGAAATAGCTTAGTTGTTATTTTGCACACCCAGACATGGTTTGAATCCAAGGAGTGGTAATAAGATGTGTGCATATCTACACACAAGGAACCAGGAATATATGTAAAAACAGTCAGGTAGTGTTAACAAATATTTTCTCCACAGGTTTTACAGGTAAAGAAATGTTGGCAGTAGCTGTATGAATGGCATACCAATAAACTGTGTACAACTGTTCAACTCTACCACCACATGCCTGTAAATGACAGCAGGATAGGTATGTACAACATGAACTCTTCTCAATACATGTCTCTCAAGTGCCATGCTGTCATGGCTAGTGGTCACTGCTGCCAATAAACCTGGACACAGGAAACTAGTTGAGGTATGCCAGTAGCACTCTCACATAACAGCAGTTCAGGGAAACCCTTCTGTGCTAGATATGTAACCCTGACATGTATGAGTCCCCTCTAGTCATGTAGCCAGAGTTGTCACAGTTTGCCTCATATCATTCCAGGCTGATAGTTTAATAGGTATGTTTGTGCTACAGAAGCTATGGGCCATAGGTAGATGTAAAGTAGGGGTAGACCCATAGAGTATTGAGCAATACAATTGCAGAAAATAGAAGCATAAACAGTTGTTAATAGACTTTTTGTCCCCCCCCACCCTTTAGCTGGATGAATACTATAATTCACATAATATTGGTATGTTGTTCTCCAAACCTAATGTTGGGACTTGTGTTCTATTATTGTTTATATATTTGATTTGTTGCATGTTAACATACCTTGTTCAAATATCATTGTTGATGGCCTTTTGCCGTCAATGTTACTGGCATGCTGATACAATGCATACTGTTGATACATTTATACATGTATTCTGTTTGCTATGCAACTGTTTCAAATCTGTTTTATGGGGTTAATTGGAACACCCACGCATGCTGTTATAACTAATCTTGAAATGTGTTGTTCATGACTAACCAACATATTCTGTAAATCCTCAACATTATAGCATGTTTGGAAAGGCACATCCCTGCAGCTCCACCTGCCCACCTCATCTGACTGTGGCACTGGGCCCCAGCATGTCTGGGACCCAACCAAAGACTTCCTCATTCGTTGGTCCTGTACCACCTTCTGGTGAAACTGCCTGGGAGTGGGCATGGACAGGAGCCTGTCACCTGTAGTCATTTCTGGGGTATGGTTCACAGTGTCATCCTAACCGAGTTGGATAACCAGCTGCACCAGATGGAGGGCTGCCTGGAGCACCTTGAAGGGCAGGCTGCCTCCTGTCCAGCCCCCAGCACAGCCACCTTCGGGTCCGTGAAGGTGCAGTGGTGACTGTCCATGGGTGAGGACCTCAGTCCCACTGTATCCATTTGGGGGCTCATGAGCTTTGAACTCTCAAACACCTTCCCCATCAAAGGTGTTTACCCCCTCATGTGTCATATACCACCCCTGTCTGCTCTCTTGTCTGTCCTGTCTGTCTTCAAATGCAACCTATCCTACCTAAACTACCTCCCCAAAGATACCTATAGTCCTTCTCCAGCATCCCACTCTCACCTTAAAGAAAGGCATCTGTCCCACAAAAATCATTGCTCCCTACACAGCTATACATTTTACACCCTTGTATAGTGAAACTAATCAATTTACCCACAGATTATTCTGTAAATGTCTGTTGCCAACACCCTTCCCTGTGGGCTGTGAGGCTGTAAATACAAAATTCAACACATTACTCACAGCTGTTGCTGCAGAAAAAATGTAAAGCTATGGTCCTTTCCGACACCCATCCTGCACATCCCTAGCTGCTTTTCCTAATGTTTTACCCACTGTTTACCCCCATTTCACCATTTTCCTATCAACCTTTTTTCTTCTTTTAAAATTAGTGTGGGTTAGTAAGTGGGAGTAAGAGGTGCTAATTGAAGCTAAGAGGGCTTAACCGTCTGTTAACAATGCGTAGCTCCAATCAAAACTGAGCAAAACCGCTTACAACTGCTTAAAAGTGCCTTAATTACTCTGTCTCTATTAGCCCTAGTTCTGTCCAGCAAGAAAATAGTCAGGCCTGCCAACTGTTTAACTCAAGATGCTGTGCACTACAATTACATACCTTTACACCATCTGAGCTGCAGGAATTTGCAATGTTTTAATAAACATATCATGCACGACAGTCATTTAACATAAGGGAACAGTATACATCCATAGTACTCTTATATACATATATATGTATATACAGGTATCTATATATATATATATATATATATATATATATATATATATGTATGTGTGTGTGGTATTCCTTCATTTATGTGAAAGGAGGTTGTACAATGCACCAAAAAGTGAAAGCACAACCTCCAGATTTCTGAAATGCTGAGTGACAATGGTTCGCCTTGCAATGAGCGAATGCACATTGGCATTCGATCATTGGAAGTCGGCATTTCAGGTGCAGATTGCACTATAGTGGGGTTCGGGAAATGAACCCTTTCCTTCACTGTAGAATGATCTTGGTGTTTGTATATTAATGTAGGGGGGGTGTGGGGAAGCAAACCCCCATGGGTGGTGCAGAGGGGCGTGCCCGCTGCATAACCATGTTTGGAGATGTTTTGATTTTGAAAATGGTTAAATATGGTTTTCCAGATTACCATTTTCGAAATCTTGTTCCATCCAAAATATTGTATTTTGGCATTTAAAGTCGCACAATAGTGCAATCATACAGATGATGTTCAGTTAAATATATATATATATATATATATATATATATATATATATATATATATATATATATATATATGTTGTGTCTTTCGGCTTATCGTTAGGGGTCGCCACAGCAGAACTCCAGTCCGCTAATGTTTGGTAGTGGATTTTTACATGCCGAGTTACCAGCCCTGATGCTCAACCTTCAATGAAGGCACGCTCATTCACGCATGCCTCCACACAGAAGACGCTCTAGCTGAGAATCGAATGGGACAACGTCTTGCTGTGAGACGATAATGCTACCACAGCACTACTACTGCGGGACATAGATATATATATATATATATATATATATATATATATATATATATATATAGATAACCAACCACTTACTTCAACACATCTGCAAAAAGCCCAACATTGTGTGGAGATAAAGGTCAAACAATAGTGACAGCTTTGAAATATTGCTGTCATATGCGTAGAAGTCTGCTAGAGGGGCATGGTTTGGTTTCACATACAACTTCAAATAGATTTCAGGTCTGAAACACAAATGAATGTCATTATTTACTGATGTCAATACTCACATCATCCCTGTCTCACATACTTCTCGCCCTCGTAGATCAATAAAGCAGTAAAAAGCCATAAATAAAGGGGGGCAAAGCCAGAAAAAATAGAGAATGTTTTAAATATTGCACTGACAAATCAGAAACACACAACTGTTATGGCCAACAAACCAAACATATGAGCCACACATTTGGACAATGTCTAGGCATCTGGGCAATGGAGAGGAATGAGCACATTCATGTAACAGAATAGAAAACCTCCTGATAGCTGCAAACCATGTTAACCAGCACCTTCTGAACCACAGTTAGACCAACACAACACTACCCCAATTCAGCTATGAGGAAATACCCATGTACATCCAAATATATCATGCACTACAGGGATGGAACTGTAGTTGAAAGCAGATATTGGTGCAAAAATGTCCACCCACAACCATTTCCACCACAGTCACAGCAACATGCCAGTACCTCAAATGAACTGTAGACTAGAACAACTGTTTGAACAGACATACCCTGATTGCCAGTCACACACTGCACCAACATATACTGGCCCAACTCACAGTCTTCTGGGAATCCTGAGGTGTTACAGGACATTTCTCAGTCTGCCCCTTCAAACATATACACCTGATCTACCACCAGCAACCATAGCAGAATGCACAGTCAGATAGAAAATGGATCTATAACACTCACATCTGCTACTCTGCCTAGTCAGCCTACAAAAATTTACACACAACACTGCTACACAATCTTGTCAGTCTGTTAACAATGGCCAGGCATACATAACTCTCATATGTACAGGTTTCCACAAAATGTCTAGGATCATCATCATCATCATCTTCTTTTGGCTGTTCCCGTTAGGGGTCGCCACAGCAGATCATCTGTTTCCATTTCTTCCTGTTCTCTGCATCTTGCTCCGTCACACCAACCAACTGCATGTCCTCTATCACCACATCCATAAACCTTATCTTAGGCCTTCCTCTTTTCTTGTTACCTGGTAGCTTCATCCTTAGCATATTTTTCCCAATATACTCAACATCCCTCCTCAGCACATGTCCAAACCAATGTAATATGGCCTCTCTGGCTTTGTCTCCAAACCTTCCAACCTGGGCTGACCCAGTATTATACTTATTCCTAATCCTGTCCACCCTCGTCACACCCAGTGCAAATCTTAACATCTTTAACTCTGCCACATCCAGCACTAACTCCTGCCTTTTTGTGAATGCCACTGTCTCCAAGCCATATAACATAGCTGGTCTCACTACCCTCTTGTAGACCTTCCCTTTCACTTTTACTTGTACTTGTCTGTCACAAATCACTCCTGACACTCTTCTCCACCCACTCCATCCTGCCTGTACTCTTTCCTTCACCTCTCTTCAACACTGACCATTACCCTGCAATATTGATCCCAAGTATTTAAACTCATCCACCTTTGCCACCTCTACTCCTTGCATCCTCACCATTCCTCTATCCTCCCTCTCATTCACACACATATATTATGTTTTAGTCCTGCTGACCTTCATTCCTCTTCTCTCTAGAGCATATCTCCATCACTCCAGGGTCTCCTCCACCTGTTCCCTACTCTCACTACAGATCACAATGTCATCTGCAAACATCATAGTCCACGGGGACTCCTGTCTTATCTTGTCTGTCAACCTGTCCATCACCATTGCAAATAAGAAAGGGCTCAGAGCTGATCCTTGATGTAATCCCACCTCCACCTTAAACGCATTCGTCACTCCCACTGCAGACCTCACCGCTGTAACACTACCCTCGTACATATCTTGTACCACTCTTACATACTTCTCTGACACTCCCGACTTCCTTATACAATACCACAATTCTTCTCTAGGCACCCTGTCATATGCTTTCTCTAAGAAAACAAAAACACAATGCAACTTCTTCTGACCTTCTCTGTACTTCTCCATCAACACTCACAGAGCAAACATTGCATCTATAATGCTCTTTCCTGGCATGAAACCATACTGCTGATCACTAATCATCACATCCCTTCTTAACCTAGCCTCCACTACTCTTTCCCATAACTTCATGCTGTGACTGATCAGTTTAATCCCTCTGTAGGTACTACAGCTCTGCGCATCACTCCTATTCTTAAAAATCGGTACCAAAGCACTCTTTCTCCATTCCTCAGGCATCCTCACACTTTCCAAAATTTCATTAAACAATCTGGTTAAAAACTCCACTGCCATTTCACCTGAACACCTCCATGCTTCCACAGGTATGTCATCTGGACCAACAGCCTTTCCATTCTTCATCCTCTTTATAGCTATCCTTACTTCCTGCTTGCTAATCCATTGAACTTCATGATTCACTATCCCCACATCATCCAACCTTCTCTCCCTCTCATTCTCTTCATTCATCAACACCTCAAAGTACTCTTTCCATCTGATCAACACACTCTCCTTGCTTGTAAGTATGTTTCCCTCATTATCCTTTATCACCTTCACCTGCTGCACATCTTTTGTAGCTCGGTCCCTCTGTCTAGCAAATTGGTATAGGTCCTTTTCTCCCTCCTTAGTGTCCAACCTTTCATACAACTCTTCATATGCCTTATCCTTAGCCTTCCCCACATCTCTCTTTGCCATGCACCTCATCTCCTTATACTCATGTCTACTTTCTTCATCTCTGTGACAATCCCACTTCTTCTTTGTCAACCTCCTTCTCTGTATACTCTCCTGTACTTTCTCATTTCACCACCATGTCTCCTTCTCATCCTCCCTCTGTCCAGAAGTCATACCAAGCACCTTTCTAGCAGTCTCCCTTACTTGCTCTGCTGTAGTTACCCAGCTATTTGGTAACTCTTCACTACCACCCAGTGCCTGTCTTAACTCATCCCTGAAGTCCACCTCACAATTACCCCTTTTCAATTTCCACCATTTGATCCTTGGTGCTGCCCTCACACTCCTCCTTCTCTTCTTGATTACCAACGTCATCTTACAAACCACCATCTTATGCTGCCTAACTACACTTTCCCCAGTCATCACTCAACAGTCTCTAATCTCCTTCAAACTGGCCCTCCTACATAAGATATAATCCACCTGTGTGCATCTTCCTCCATTCTTGTATGTCACCCTATGCTCCTCCCTCTTGTTAAAATACATATTCACCACAGCCATGTCCATCCTTTTTGCAAAATCCACTACCATCTGACCTTCTGCATTCCTTTGTTTAACACCATACCTACCCATTACTTCCTCATCCCCTCTGTTCCCTTCACCAACATGCCCATTGAAATCTGCTCCAATCACCACTCTCTCACCGTTGGGTACAGTCATTATGACTTCATCCAACTCACTCCAAAATTTTTCTTTCTCATCCATCGCACACCCAACTTGTGGAGCATAAGCACTAACAACATTCATCATTACACCATCAATTTCCAGCTTCATCAACATCACTCTATCTGACACTCTTTTCACCTTCTAAACACTCTTAGCATAATGTTCCTTCAGGATAAATCCTATGCAATTTCTCCTCCTATCCACACCATGATAAAACAATTTGAACCCACCTCCGATACACCTAGCCTTACTCCCCTTCCATCTGGTCTCTTGCACACACAATATACAAACCTTCCTAGGATGTGCGACCATATTCATGTCCACTACCACATACCACTTCCAGGAGTCTGCTTCATCATTGGGATGATGCCTGGAGTGTAGTCACTAAATAATGATATACCTCTGAACCTCTTACTGCAAGACATCTGGATAAAGCATGACATACTTGGATGGCAGGGGACCGGAAAGAGGGACATAGCTCACATAATGGTGTTACAAACTGAAACAGTTGCTGGTGTTACAGGCTTTGTGGTAACCTAACATCCCTTAAGGATATGATGTCTGAACACCAGTGGATGTCAACAGTTACTGTCAACAATCCACACATTATCCTACTGATTCCACAAAAACAGACGTCTGAGGAGCAGAGCACGCATAGGCAAACCTCTGGACAGGCTGTGGACATCAGGACAGTCGAGAGGCATGTCAGAGACATATCACTGTCAGATGTCAAGTCACGCAGAAAATGCATGTCCAGACAAACCCTGTTAATCTAGCAACCCTATATGTGTATAACAGCACTACTTACTCTGTACCCAATTCTGGAGCTTTTTTCCCCATGTTGTTGGACTGTCTCCACATATCCTCTCCTGAGAGGTATTCTCACCTACTCTCTGTGAAGCTATAGCCCCCACACCTCCATAATGTTGCCCACATAGGCAAGGAAAAGTGGCAAGGCCCACATAAAGGATGCAAGTATAGCACTGTGTTGCTATGGCATTGGCTAATGGAAAGACAGCATAGCTAATCTGGATGCAAGTAGCAAGTGGGAGACATCGATTGGTGGACAGGCCACCATCTACTCATGAGCAATATCTACTAAAGGCAAGCTGCTGCCTATGCAACACAGGTCTCAACCCATCTACACAAACATAGACTGTGACTACACAAACATAACTATTTGTATTGTTGTAAAGAAACTATTGAGCACTGTAACAGTTATGTCAAACATGTAAGCTTGTAACAGAATGCAGACAGGGGGATGCAACGGTGTCAAATGGGACATTAAACACCTAGCCGCAACAAGACCTGCTGAACTCACATGTTGCTGTCTGGCACCTATGGCCATTCCCACTTGGCCTGTCTGCATTGACATGAAGCACATCTGTAGCCCCTAGGTCACCCCAGCAGAGGTCATCTCATGTATGACTACTATTGGTGTGTCTGTTGTCTAATACTGAGTGTGTCACTGCTAGGCCAGCTACCTGGGATTTTGTAATTATCCATATGTCACTTGTGAATGCTACTCTGATACATATGCTTGTCTTACAAATGTAAGATACTTATATAGGGTATGTGCATAGTACACAACAGGTGCAGATGTGTGTGTTGAACTGTATGTGATATACTGAGCCCATACCTGACAACTGTTCAGAGTTTAGCCGACTGACCACATGTCTGCCTCACATTTGTAGTCAATGCTTCATACAGTTGTGTATTGTCAGGCACATCACTGGCAACCCATTAAAGAATGAAGTCATAACATATTAGCATACATTTGATTGCCAGATGTCATATCCTGTAGAGTAGACCTGTGAATGCAACACCGTCTTTGCTGGCAACTAAGTGTGTTTCAGCTAGATTCATAAAGTGACACTAATTACTGGTCTTTGCCCACCACTGATGTGTGCCTTTGTGCAGATGTCTTGCTCTAACAGGAGCTAGGTGTCTTACCCTGAAGCCTATGTCAATGTAAGCCTACCTTGTCCTGTAGGGTGCTAACATGTGTGCATTCACCGACATCTGCGTTGTAGCTGGGGAGAGCACACCAACCGTGCCAGGTCACTCATCCCATCATACGTTTAGACCCCAAATGGAGGCCTGCAAAGCCACAGGAGATGGAGTGATGAACCCTACCACATACATACACACCTCCAGGCTGGCCAAACAGTATGACACACAGGAGACATCCTGAGTGCAGTTAACAGTTAACAAAACACCTACTAAAATCATAGATAGCTACAGGTCTCCAACCATGACTATGGATATCCACCACACCTATTGGAACCTGCTTGAATCTCAGGATTCAATTGTCTAGCCTGGTCCTGGGTGACTTCAAATACTCATTCATAGTGTGCATGACCTATGACACCTGAACATAAACGCAGACAGATACTCCGGCTTTGTCAATGGCAATGCAGTGGATCAGCCAGTCAACAATCCTATGACAGGTGGAAATATCCTGTACCTGGTCCTAGCCAACGTGAGTAGCCACTGTAGGATTCCTACAGTGCCATCCTCCATGGTAATATCTGACCACATAGCCATCATTGTTCAGGTCGCCATCTCTCTCCTGCCCACCCCCCATTACAATGCCAAACAGAATTAACTGTACACAAATTACTATAGATCCCCTCAGAGCAGGCAGAAGTAACTGTACAGCCAATGTCCCATCTACTGGAACTAGCAGCAGTGTTCAGGCCCCCACCACAATACTATGTGGGCACCTACATATCTGTATGGACTCAGCAGTACCTGACAGGACAACATCATCTCCCTCAAGATAGGATAAATGCCCATGTTAGACAGCAGCAATACGCAAATACCATAATAGGTGGAAATAATTGCTGGATGGGCAAAGAAGGAACAGGTGTCAAATAGAAGCAATTTCACCTTGATTTGCACAAGCAAACAAGGCTACAGGTGATTTATCCTAAGGCTATCATTGAGTGCAAATTGGACACATCCACCAAGGACAATCACTAGGCCTTCCCCACGTGTGTCTGCAAATCCAGATGCAACACACAAACCTGCTCTGTAGAGGTAGTCAATAACACCACATGCACATATGGAATAGATATAAGCAATTGGCTGCAGGAAGGTAAAGTATAAACATCACCCCCCCATGTCACCCCATTGGTACACATGTGCATGCACAGCACCTGCCCCCCTACCCTCATCATCAGGAAGCAGGTCCATAATGCCCTCTCAAAGGCAACACACAGGAGTTTCCATAGGTGTGATACCATCCCTGGCTGCATCCTACATGAACACAGGCATCAGCTCTTAGATCCATTCTGCACTGTAGTCAACCACAGATTAGAACCCCTACTTATCTAGTTATTGGCACTATAGTATTATGCAGGTACCAATATAGTGTTATGCAGGTACTGCACACACCACAGGGCTTGTAGGGTAAAGACTGTCCTATAGTTGGGCCTGTATCCTACCATTATGTATGGCTTTGTCCAGATTTCTTGCTCTATGAGTTTGAGAGGTATATCCTGTGTGCTGGACTCTAGGTTGAGAGGTATGCTACTAGCTTTTAGTCGTATGGCCTTTCATTTGCATTTTGTTGACTGTGTTATGTTGGTAGTATGGACCCCAAAGCATTCCCTGCAATGGCACTATGGGTGAGGCATGGGCCATTGCCAGAGGCCTGTAGGCCATGTGAGAGTGATGCAGGCCATCTGTAGCAAGGCATTGCATTCTGTTACTCATATGTTCCCAAGCTGCCAGGCAGTGGATCCCCCTGGGGTGACAATGATAAGGGAGTCAGGCATTACGGACAATAACTTTCTGTTGGTATTGATCCATTACTCTGGGTGACAGCAGGATGCTGCTTACGGCTAGGGATATACCTGCATGGGACAAATATTCAGGACTCTGCATCATGTCTGTCTTTCTATAGTCCATGAGGTACTTCTGACATCATTCACACCACCATGGACCAGTCTAGTGTGATACCTGTACCTGTTGTGGGGTGACTTGAGTGCATGTGTATTATGGCAGATTATGACACCTGCCAAACTAGTAATTGTGACTTTCGCCTTATCCTGCCTGTTATGTGGCACATCTGTGTGTCTCACAGTGGAGTCTTCTATGAGTAATATGTTGTATGTATGGTAAGGTCTTAGTGTTTGCAGGACCCTGGTGTGTGGAGTAGGCATGGTCTGTGGTGTGTAGGTTTGGGAAGTTCTTGTGTGTTTTTGCCTCTGAGGTGTCCTTTACTTGGGGTTTGATTTGTTGTGGACCTCCACTTATGGGGAGTGTGTTGTGTATTTGCATGTGATGCTTACTGATTCCATACACTGCAGGGCACCTATGTTACTGCAAAATGTGTTCTGGTGTGCACATTCTCCATTTGTCTGGCCAGTGGTGCCCCTCCTCCTTCTGTGTGTGTCTTTATCTTTCTGTAGTCTGGTCACAGGCTTTGCCCACAGTTGCTGCTGTTATGTATTTGTAATTCTTGGTGTGAGCATGGTAAATTTTGTAACATCACACACAAGGTTATGGACTACATATCTCTGAGCATACCTATTTGTCAGGTTGTCCATCATTCTACCACTACATCTACTGGAGTCCTCAGACAGTTTGTGTTACTATGTTATTATGCGGCATGTTGGCCTAGCTGTCAAACTGTCACTGACTATGACATCTGGACAGGCCCACATATGACAGTCAGATGAAGGTCCACACATGGGGACAGGGTGTTATACTGTTCTGCCATATATAGACTGTTGGGGGACCAGTTTGTCACTTGCTTGCTTTCTGCTATGGGTGTGACATTTCCTTCTCCGCTGTCTGCCACTGATGTTTTGACATGAGATTTTATTATTTTGCAAATACTTTGTAGGCAAATGCAATGTTAGGACAAGGAGAACAGATATACAAGGCATACTTGTGCACCTTCTGTGACAACCTGCCATTCCAGGGGTATGGCTGTTGGCCAGTGACATGTTGTCACTGCTGCCACAATAAGGTGGCAGCCTTTTATGACCTGCCAGTACACCGACCTTCAGGTACCTGCTGTGCTACTAGACGCCATATCTCTCTATGTATGAGAGCCAGACATCTGGACAAAGCCATAAGTAATTGGGTGACAAAGGCCTAAATATAGGGACCATTTTAACTATTGGCCTTACAAACCTAGAAGGCTGATACAATAACAGATTTTGCATTAGCATGCATTTTCTATAATGTATGATGTCTGAGATACTGCAATCCGTTATTATTTTCTGACTTTAGACTTTTGTGGTTTGCCAATGATTTGCCACACAACCACTATTTCATGATAAAGACACCACAAATATGATGCAAACCTCTGTACATTCTGCAAAACGTCTGTACAGTTGGGAGGTATGGTAGGCACTGTGTAGGTTACTCCAACCTGTGTACTGTTCATATGTGTGGACCCCTGTCCATGACCTGTCCAGCTTACCAGCAGTAATGGATAGTGACATCTGGACAGTGTGCACAACTCCCACCGTAGGTGTAGCTGGCATGCAAAAGATTTGCCACTGAATTTCATGGAACATGGCCCTGTCTGCCACAGTACTGTACTTAGGCCACTAAGACACAAGGACTGGGAGTAAGTTCTGGCCACGTCCTGACAGTATTTGTCACATATATACATAGATCATTGACCCCTGCATATTGTAGACATGCAACAAGTTATCATGTTGATTGGGACAGCCCTGGCAATGTATGCTCTGCTGCTATTACCCTACAGACTTACATGTTACTGCATTTCAATGGAAATATGGGTGTGGGGGCACATCTCTTAATGGTACACATTTGCATATACTGTGCTGATATTGGCTTTACATTTTGGTTCCATTTATCTTAGTATTGTGCCCTGTCCTGGAGAATAGAGGCATATCACTAGAGACCACAGGCTAGGTTGTAATGTCATACGACTGAGTTTCAGACTTCTTAACCTTCAGAGCCTTATTACAACTGCAAGGCCTGCTGTGATATCACTGTGTAAGTCTGTAGGGTGTATTCCATCATTGTCATTAGTTGTGGGCCTTTGACAGACATTCCATTATGGTTTTCTACAGTTGACTTGCTGGGTGAGTCTGTGGGGTGAGTATGGGATCCCCACATTGACAACCATGCATGTGGCCTATGACCCCCCATTAGTTGGCCCTCCTCATATACTGCAGTGGGGTTTGTCACCTTGGATAATACTGCATAGTGTGGGGAAGCCAGCATTGGACAGACATTTCCTGGTGTCCCACATATCTGTCAGTTGTCTGCTGCTTCCCGTGTAGGTCACCCTATTTCCTTGCGTGCGTGCAGTGATACTATAGATACCCTACAAGAACATACTACTCCATTCATTTATTGTTTATAGGACTGACTTACCTTGTGCCTGCAGCAGTGGTGGAGGATGATGGGTGAGGGCTGACTCTGTCAGATGCACACAGTGCACTGCCTATACAGGGTAAGCTACAGGTAGTGTGATGTGTGTGGGATCAACTTTACTGTGTGTGCAATTCAGGGAGAGGTGTCAAATCCTGGGTCCCTACAGTGTTAGTGTGTGTGCTATGTGTTGCCTCTTTGCCAAGGCCTGGACATATTGGGCACACCTACGTCTGCCTACAGAAGCAGGCTCAGGGGCTTCCTCCTTTGAGTCCCTCTGTGCCTTGGCAATGGTGGAGGGCTGTGTGCCCCTTCCTTGTACTGTTTCTGCTGCAGCTGTTTCCGCAGGATCATATTGTGTAGCATGGTGCATACTATGAACATGTGTGAACATGTAGCTTGAGAGTACTGCAAGCTTCCACCAGATATGTCAAGGCAGTGAAACCGGGACTTGGACATCCCAAACACATGCTCTATAATGATCCTGCTTTGTGCATGTTCCTCATTTTGGCATTCTTAATTGGGTGAATGTGCATTTCTGATGGGTGTCATCATCCATGGCTCCAGTGCATAGCCAGCATCCCCTACCAGATGGCCATATGGGATGTCTTCTCTGGAAAATGCTTGGTAGAGCTGTGATTAATTCCAGATGTGGGAGTTGTGATGACTTCCAGGGCAGCCAGAACACACATTCATGATAATGCCCTGGGCATCGCACATGACTTGGCAGTTGATGGAAGGGAAACCCTTGCAGTTTTTGTAGAGCCTACCCTGTTCACTGGGTGGTGGCTTGATGTTGATGCACATGCAGTCTATCACATCCAGTACCTCCAAGTAGTCTGCTACATGGTGGAAGAGACGCATATTGCTGGTCCTCTCCTCACGGGTGTTGGGGAAGTAAATGTGCTCTCCGGCATGTGGTAGCATGGTATCCAGGAACTGGTGAAGTATCTTGGATGCAGATGCCTGTGAAACCCCTATCATATCCCCAGTAGGTCTTTGGAAAGTACCTGTAGCTAGTATTCTTAAGGTTCCACATACCTTGGTATCCACTGGGATGGGTACCCCTCTGTTGGCTCTGGGTCTGAGTTGAGGCCGGCACAACTCAATGATTTACTGAAATATGTCTCTGTCCACCCTGTAGTGCTCTACTATCTGCAGATCTGTAGCTCCTGGTAGGTTACCCTGGGTCTGACCACTCTTCTCCGCCTCCTCAGCATTATCCTCCTCACCACCCTCAGCCTCTAGCACATACTGATAGAGCTAAGAAATGGCAGACACTAACTTTTTTTGGTTAAAATTCCCCCACATTTGTACACCAATAGTGCAGAGTCTGTGGGAAAACCAGACTGAAAGGTATTTGCACAGTTTATACTGTTGTGCTGCAGATGCTGCCTGTATGATTGGCTGGCTATGATACATTCCACCTGCTTGCTATTTTATTTGTACTTGATTGCTTTTATTCTGCTATTTGACTTTTTTTTCTTTTATCTCTTCCCATTTCCACCTCTTTTATGCCCTGAGACGCACCATACAAACACTGTGCCCAAATGTAAATAGTTATGCTATTTCCGTTTTTTTTTCTTAGACTTACTGTACTCTGTGCAATCCTGTTTAGCTAAAGTAAACACTTTGCAGTAGAAATAGCCCTGCCCTGGACACAAACATGCTTTTCATTTCATGGAATAAGTTAATACAGCCTCAGACACATACCCTTGCTTAGCTGTGCTTAGCTAAGCTCAAATGGGAGCCATGGAGCTCCAATGTGCTTACACCAAGCATGACACACCCCTTTTTTATGTTAGCTGCTCCTCCTGCTTACACCACTGCCTTATAGCTCCTATATGGTTAGGTGCAGACAAAGGATGGTCTCCCATTTAGTGATTCAATAAAATGTTCTCATTTGCATACCCCGCTGCCTTAGTCCCTTGTTACACCACTACACCACAGTCTTCCTCCTTAACCTTACCTGTTATTGTTTTGATTCTGCATGTCATAGACTATATTGGCAAAATGCAGATTTAACTTAAAATTGCCTTTTCACATTTTTTTTTTATTTTTGGCATGATCCCGTTTGCACGCCACTGCCCTATGCTTAAACAACCAAAATCAACCAAAAAAACCTTTTATTTTTATAACTTTGCAACACTTTTCCATGCCAATGGCCATATATTTGGCCATTGGCATGCATAAGAAGTATAGTGCATGCTTGACTTGGAGCTGTCATGCCTCCGTTTTGACTTTTGCAGAAATGTATTTGGCTAGTAGCAGAATGCATTTCTACACCTCACACTGTTCTTGCACGGATGCCTGCCTGCTTACTGAATCACTAATTCACATCATTTGCATGGTTTTCACCAGAAAATGAGGTCATTAGCATTATTCAGTGGCATCCATGCAAAAACAGTGCTGGCAGACTTGCTCATGCTCCCAGACTTGTTTACTGGATTGCTCAGTGGCCATATTCTATGCATGAGCTGTTACACTATTGCTGCATGGAGAAAACAGGTTATTGAACCCCGCGGTCTGTTTTCATTTAAGAAAGTTTTGACATCTTGCAGTTGTGCTTTCTGTTTCCTCATCTGATGAACTATACAGCTTTAAAACATCCACAAAAATATGAGAAGTCTTTACACTTTGATTTCTGGAAGCCAAATTGTAGCTATCTCCTAATCCGATAAGTAAACAGCCCAATGCATTAAAGGCAAGATAAAAAGAGCAGTGGTGACAGTCACCCTAAATATGACCCTTTGAATTTTTATCTTTGGGATATTAATTTGGTCTTTATCATGGGTTAGCTGCAATGTGGTTTGCCACTGTTTCATGTTCACTGTAATGTAACTGATCAGTGTAGGAGTATCTTATACATTTGTAAGCACTCTTTTATCAATGAATGTGCAATGCTGTCAAATGCTTTTTTGTAGTGTATCCATACCATACTTAGATTCTTCCCCTTTTTCAATTCTCCATTATGACTTTAACAGCAAATGGTCCTTTGATCTATATGACTTTCTTTTGTTAAAATTTTGTTCTAATGCCATGATTGAGATTTCTTCTAAATGACTATACACTCTGTCTGCATCAATTTCAGTATATAGTTTATACATTGTTAGAAGGTGAGTTATTGGTCTATAGTTTTTGGATATCTTGCAGGTTTACTCTTAAACAGGAATATAATTTTTCCTTTTGTTAAACAGGTTGTCATCTGTTCAGGGTGTGTGTATAAATAGTTCTTGCTCATGGTTAAATCTTCATGTAAAGTTTGCATGCTTATTCACACTGAGCTGAATGGAGGAGGGGCACTGACCACAACTATGATCTGTGACATATAACAGTAAGTATCCTGTTTTCTTGCTTATTTTTACTAGTTATTGCTTATTCTTACCATTTATTGCACTTTTTTGTTGTATGCTGCCTACCTTTTACTGTATTTTACTGCTATAAACTAATCTGCACTGTTGTACTGAACATGTTTTCCTTAGTGGGCCTGTTAAGTCACATTTGTTACTGTCTCACTGTTTTTAAAATGTCTTTACTAGTTTCACTTTGTGAAAGGTGTTAACTGGAAATTTTCTGCATTTCTTAAACATCTGTTTGTTTGTTCTGATTTTCCTGCCAAGAAGAGTATCATATAACTGATTTGTTTGCAGCTAAAAACATTCTCTAGAGTCTCCTTGCTCCTTTTTCTGTTTAACACTTTCATTTAGTACATCACTGTTATTTTTCTGCTGTGATAAACATTTCTGTAGTGTTTTCTGCCTAAAATAGTGTAGCTAGTAGCTGTAGCATAGTCCAGTTTCAGGTTTGCTGTCTCTGGGCCTGGGTGTTTGTTAGCAGTGGCTGTTTGTTCTGAGCATATTTTCCAGGCCATCTTGGATTAGCAGAAGCCATTCTTCACTTTAGTGAGAGGATCATATTGATTGGCCACTGGTTGTTAAAGTTTGGCTGGTTTAGGGCTTGGATTAAGCACTTAATTGGTTCTTTTGAGCTTTTGTTAAGTTGTTTCAGGTTTGAACCTACTGGTACTTAAGCCCTACCTTTGGGAGGGTTTCTATTTATACTGAGCTGAATGGAGGAGGGGCACTGACCACAACTATGATCTGTGACGCATAACAATAAGTATCCTGTTTTCTTGCTTATTTTTGCTAGTTATTGCTTATTCTTACCATTTATTGCACATTTTTATTGTATGCTGCCTACCTTTTACTGTATTTTACTGCTATAAACTAATCTGCACTGTTGTACTGAAAATGTTTTCCTTAGTGGGCCTGTTAAATCACATTTGTTACAGTCTCACTGTAAAATGTCTTTACTAGTTTCACTTTGTGAAAGGTGTTAACTGGAAATTTTCTGCATTTGTTAAACATCAGTTTGCTTCTTCTGATTTTCCTGCCAATGAGAGTATCATATAACTGCTTTGTTTGCAGCTAAAAGTATTCTCTAGAGTCTCCTTGCTCCTTTTTCTGTTTAACACTTTCATTTAGTAAGTCACTGTTATTTTTCTGCTGTGATAAACATTTCTGTAGTGTTTTCTGCCTAAAATAGTGTAGCTAGTAGCTGTAGCATATTCCAGTTTCAGGTTTGCTGTCTCTGGGCCTGGGCATTTGTTAGCACAGTGGCTGTTTGTTCTGAGCACATTTTCCAGGCCATCTTGGATTAGCAGAAGCCATTCGTCACTTTAGTGAGAGGATCATATTGATTGGCCACTGGTTGTCAAAGTTTGGCTGATTTAAGGCTTGGATTAAGCACTTCATTGGCTCATTTGAGCTTTTTTTAAGTTGTTTCAGGTTTGAACCTACTGGTACTTAAGCCCTACCTTTGGTAGGGTTTCTACTTATTCACACTGAGCTGAACGGAGGAGGGGCACTGACCACAACTCTGGTCTGTGATATATAGCAATACGTATCCTCTTTTCTTGCTTATTTTACAAGCTATTGCTTATCCTTACCATTCATTGCACTTCTTAGTGTCTGTTGCCTACTATTTTACTGCATTTTATTGCTATAAGCTAATCTTCACTGTTGTGCTGCAATTGTCTGTCTTACTGGTCTTGTTGAATCACTTTTAGGTTCATAGGTGTGTACTAGGCTAATGGCCTTGGAGCCTATATAAGCCTAGCCCAAGAGGATTTCCTTGCATCATGCCACCCAATGTTAGTTCCCAGTGCCCCTGTCAACCAAAGCCACTTAAGTGATCCCCGGGGTGAACATCCTATTGCCCATCCACTTGTCAATATTTCTCTTAAAGAGGGCCAGTGAAGTGCTCTGCTTGACGTGAATTGGAAGTTTGTTCCAGAGTATGGGAAGTCTCTGGGTTAGGAATCTGTCCCTCCAGCATCTTCTGTTTATTGTGGTAATGAGGTTTAGGTCCTTGGAGCATGCGGCACCAAGGAATCAGGATTTCTTTAGGTGCAGAATATCTACCAGATCTGGGTCAGGCATGGCATTGTAGGTCAAGCAGAGATCACCTCTAAGTAGGCGATAAGAGACATAGTATAGCTGGAGTTTTTTGAGTCTGTCCATATAGGGCATGTGTCTAAGGCCTAACATCCTCTTAGTGAGGTATTTATGTGGCCTTTCCAGTTGTTGTAGGTGTCTAGTGAGATACATACCAAATGGGGCATTGTATTCTATAATAGTTCTAATGAGGGATGAGTAGAGAGGGATTATGACCTCTTTCTTCCTGGATGAGAAACCTTTTGTAATGAGATGTGCCATGTAGAAGGACTTTCGGACTACAGTGGCAATGTAGTTATCAAAGGAGAGATTGCTGTCAACTTGTGTCTCCAGTTATCTTATCACACCTTCAATGTTTAGTGGACTACCGCCAGTGTGGTAGTTCATGGGCACCACATTTTTCCCAAAGAAAATGACAATGCACTTTTTGGCATTGAGCTTAAGGCCATGGTTCTGGCATCAGTCATTGGTGTCAGTGAGGCCTTTTTGTAGAATGTCTACATCAGTTGGAGAATCAATAATGGCTCCCAGTTTGCAATCATCTGCGAACTTGGTCAGCCAGAGTCCCTTTGTGTTGACTTGAACTTCAGAGAAGTAGATGCCAAAGAGGAGAGGACCTAGGATCAATCCCTGTGGGATACTACTTGTAACTGGTCAGAAGTCAGACTTGGAGTCTGCTACTTTCATAATGTAGGTTCTATCAGTGAGCCAGTTGACAAACCATCTTATGACATAGGGGGTTATACCTAGTTTAGTGAGTCTATCTATGATTCCTGAGTGAGGGATGGTGTTGAAGGCCTAGGCAAGATCTAGGTAAGCTGTGTGAACTACCTTGCCCTCATTCACAGCTCTGGTGACAGACTTGAAGAAGTCTATCAGGTTGAGCAGGCATGATCTACCTTTCACAAACCCAAACTGCATGGGTTCCAGAGTTTGTAGATTCCCTTTGTCCTTATTTATAAGGTCCATGATGATGTGCTCCATAGCCTTACATATCAGACTCATCAGACTAATGGGGCAGTAATTCCCAGGGTCTGTAGTCGCTCCCCCTTTGTGGAGTAGGATGACCATAGCAGTGCACCATTTGGTAGGAACAAAGCCTGAAATGAGTCTGTGATTGAACAGGGTACTCAGGTGTGGTGCCAGTTCACTTTGTAAATCATGCAGAACACAGCCAGGGATATTATCGAGTCCCATGGAAGCTGTATTCTTGGCTTTGGACAGTGCGTTTTTTACCTGTGTAGCTGTGACAATAGGGACACGTATGTTACTGTCTCACTGTTTGTAAAGTTTTTTTTAGCCAGTTTCACTCTGTGAAAGTTATTAACTGGAAATTTTCCCCATTTGTTAAGCATCTGTTTGTTCTGATTTTCCTGCCAAGGACTGTATCGTATAACTGATTTGTTTGCAGCTAAAAGCATTCTCTACAGTCTCCTTGTTCTTTTTTCTGTTTAAAACTTTCATTTAGTGTCTCACTGTTGTTTTTCTGCTATAATAAACATGTATGTACTGTTTTCTGACTAAAATAGTGTAGCTAGCAGCTGTAGCATAGTCTAGTTTCAGGTTTGCTGTCTCTGGGCCTGGGTGTTTGTTTGCAGTGGCTGTTTGTGCTGAACACATTTTCCAGGCCATCATGGGTTAGCAGAAGCCATTCTTCACTTTAGTGAGAGGAACATGTTAATTGGCCACTGCCTGGTAAAGATGGGCTTGGAGTAAGCACCTCATTTGTTCTATTCAGCTTTTTTAAAGTTGTTTCAGGTTTGAACCTTCTGGTACTTAAGGCCTACCTTTAAGAGGGTTTCTCCTTATTCACACTGAGCTGAACAGAGGAGGGGCACTGACCACAACTCTGATCTGTGATATATAACAATAAGTATCCTGCTGTCTTGCTTATTTTTACTAGTTATAGATTATTCTTACAGATTTTTATTGTCTGCTGCCTACTTTTTACTGTACTTTATTGCTATAAACTTATCTGCACTATTGTACTGCAATTGGTTGCCTTACTGGGCCTGTCAAATTACGTTTGTTACTATCTCACTGTTTGTAAAGCTTTTTGAGCTAGTTTCACTCTGTGAAAGGCATTAACTGGAAATGTTCTGCATTTGTTAAGCATCTGCTTGTTTGTTCTGATTTTCCTGCCAAGGAGTGTATCATATAACTGATTTGTTTGCAGTTAAAAGCATTCTCTAGAGTCGGCTTGCTCGTTTTTTTGTTTAAAACTTTCATTTAGTGTCTCACTGCTGTTTTTTTCTGCTGTGATAAACATTTCTGTAGTGTTTTATGTCTAAAATAGTGTAACTAGTATCTGTAGCATAGTTTCCCACCCTCTCTTGCTATCACTGTCTTGTTCTTAACCTTGGTGTCTTGCAGTTGCCCGCCACTACTGTAATTTTATCTGGGACATTCATCCAAGTTCAGTCTCATTAGCTCATTCTACCTAATGCAGAGAGAATATTTGGGGAGGACAACCCCTTAGTTTTCTAACCTTGAATTATCTTCTGTTCCTCCTTTCCCCCTTTCCACTTTGCTAACAAAAAAAAAAACAATTTATTTAGCTGCTGTTACAGCATTTGTGTTTCTTCTTCCTAGTCTATTACTTCATCTTGCTTTTTCTGCTACTTGTTCTCTAAAATGGTCAATTGCATCTTTTCTGCTGCATTTATTACTGCTGTTTTTAGCTTGTTTAAATTGTAACTGTTATTCTAAGTCTCTGTTTTGATTAAAGCACTTGGGTTTTAGGCCTACACCTTAGCTGCCTCTGGCCTCTCTCACTCAGATTCTGACAAATATGAATTGACAATTTCCTATGCTTTCTCCTGCCAGACTTTTTGATATGAGCATCCTGAGACAGTGTAGCAACTTCCTCATGGGCATGGATAGCCATCTACTACTACCACCTAGGAACACAATTTGTAAGAGATTGAATTGAATTAAGAACCTAGAGTCTAAGCTCTCTCCCTCACCAGCAAGTATATCTGGCACTGAGAAGGCTGCCAACACACTCACTACACCTCAAACACCATCCACAACTACACAACACACACCTACATATGAGGAGGGGTTCAACAGAAACAAGCCAAAACAAAGGAGACCTCAGAGGCAAAAAAACATGCGAGCTCCACAACCCTCCACACCATATACCATGCATAGTCCACACACCTGTGACTCATAACCACTAAGGCCTAACCATAAACTCAACATATTAGTCACAGGAGGCTCCATTGTGAGACACACAGATGTGCCTATCACCAGGATGGATAAGGAGAAAGTCACGGTTAGTTGTTTGTGAGGTGGCAGAATCAGCCATATTGTACACGCACTGAAGTCTCTCAACAGCAGGTACTATTATCATTCTGTCATAGTCCATGTTGGCGAGAATGACTTGAGGCACACCTCCCTGGACTATATGAAGAAAGACGTGATTGAGCTCATTGAATATGTGTCCCAGGCAGGTATGTCCCTAGCCTTAAGCAGCATTCTACCATCACCCAGAATGATGCCTTAATACAAACAGAAAATGATTGATTTTAACCACTGGCTTAGTTTCTGGTGTCATTCCAGGGGGATCCAGTACCTGACAGCCTGGGAAGATATGATCGACAAACTACCATGCTTTGCTACAGATGGCCTGCATCTATCTCACTTGGGCTTCAGGCTTCTGTCAAAGGCCCTTGCCTCCCCCATAGTACCTTTTTCAGGAAAAGTCATGAGGTCAATGCTACCAACATAAAAATTTCAAGAAAACACAAATTAAAGGTCATGCTGCTAAACACTAGAATTCCAAACATGAAACTGCACTCATTGCAGGCATTCTTAACCCTGGAAGATGCTGACATTTGTGCACTCACAGAAGCCTGGTTCAAAGCTGCAGGCAGAACCCCAGCCTTACCTGGTTACTCATCCTATCATATATTCATACCCGAATGGTCAAATAATGTGATGCACAGGAGACACTCAAGGTGCACTTAACCACTGACAAGACCCCTATTCAAATCATAGCTAAAAACAGGCCCCCAAATTTAACTCAAGATTCCCACTCCACCTGTCTGGGCCTCTTTGAATCTACCAAAATTCAGCCCTTTACTCTGATCCTGGGTGACTTTTACTACCCAGCTATAGACTGGAAAAACTACTCATGTCAGAACACAAATGCCCAGAGATTCCTCAATTTTATCAATGCAAATGCCTTGGAACAGCTAATTGATACCTCTACAAGAGGTGATAATATACTGGACTAGGTATTAACCAACATGAGTAACCACTGCAGCTCCCCTACAGTATCATGATCTCTAGTAAGATCCGACCATAAAGCGGTCACTTTCAAAGTCACCATCTCCCCTGACCTCCCTCCATCTATGGTCAAACAAAAAAACTTCTCCAAAGCTGATTACAACCTCCTGAGGGAACATATAAACAGCTTATCAGCCCCCTCTCCCTCTGTAGGAACTGGCACCAATGTCCAAATCTGCACCAAAGTACTATACAAGCATTTATGTAGATGCGTGGAATCAGGAATACCCAAAAGGACAAAATCATCCTCCACAAGGAAGAGTAAACCTGTCTGATGGACATCTGCAATAAGTAAACTATGTAACAAAAGGAAAGGAAATTGCTCTCCAGGACCAAGAAAGAGCAGGTGCCCAATTGGAAGCAATCTTTCCTTAGCCTGAACAAGCAAATAAGAGCACTAGTGAAATCCTCTAAAGCCAACTTCAAGTCCAAATTGGCCACATCTACTAGAGACAATCATAAGGCCTTCTTCATGTATGTCCGCAATCTCAAAGGAAGCACCCAGATCTGTTCAGTAGTGGTGGTCAAGGACACCACATACACAAATGATGTAGATATAGCCAACCTACTGGCTGACAGATTCATTGAAAACATCATCCATCTGTTCCCCCACCCTCTATAAATCAGGACATCCCCAGTACCTGCCCCCCTCCCCTTATCTCTAGGGAACATGTCATTACTGCCCTCTCAAATGAAAAAGAATACAGCCTCCATGGGACCCAATAACATTCCAGGCTGAATCCTACATGAACTCAGTCATGAACTTGCAGCACCATTAGGCACTCTATTCAACCAAAACCTGAGTATTGGCTTTGTCCCAGCTGAGTGGAGGACAGCCAGTTTCATCCTTTTACACAAAGGTGGAGTGTCCACCAATCCGGGAAATTATAGACCCATCAGCCTAACTAGCCTGATCTGCAAAGCCATGGAATGGATTATAATGGACCTCATTAACAGGGACATTGACAACCTCCAAACACTAAACCCCACACAGTTTGGCTTCATTAGGGGGAGGTTGTGTCTGTTAAATCTGGTTGACTTCTTTGAGATAGTCACCCAAGCCATGAACGAGGGGAAGACGGTGCACACTGCCTACCTTGACCTGGCCAAAGCCTTTAACATTATTCCACACTTGAGCATAATAGATAAACTCTCTTAACTAGGCATCAATCCATATGTTATCAGATGGGTAGGAAACTGGTTTACTGATTGAACCCACCTAATCAAAACAGGGGAAGCCACCTCAAGCAGTAGACTCATAATGAGCAGTGTACCCCATGGATCGGTCTTGGGGTCTCTGTTATTCAGGATATACTTCTCTGAGGTGCAGGCAAAAACAATGGGCTATGTCTGACCAAGTTTGCAAAAGAATGCAAGCAATGTGGATGTCCTCCAATAGGTTCTCACCCAAACAAATGACTGCTGCCAGAAACATGGCCTCAAGCTGAATGCCAAAAAATGCATCATCTCCCTATTGAGGAGAGTGACGTTCCCCACATTTTATCACATTAATAACAACATCCTAAGCATGCAATTAGTCATAAGGGATTTGGGCACCCAGGCTGATAGCAACCTGACTTTTGACCACCATGTTGCTTCCATTGTATGGAAAGCTTTTTACATGGCCCATCTCATAAGTAAGGGTATCTTATCCAGGGACAAGGAGGTCATAACATCCCTGTAATCTTCCCTTATAAGGTTTATTGAGTACAAAGTCCCCTTCAGCATGTACCTCACAAAGCACATGCAGCAGCTGGAGAGACGACAGAGGTTCCTCACCAGGAGAATCCAGGGCCTCAAACATCTACCCTACACAGATAGGCTAAAAGCTCTGTTCCTCTTCTCAGTTTCATATAGACTGTTCAGAGGTGACCTATGTCTGGCATACAAAGCAACCTCAGATCACACCTTGATGGGACTGCTGCATATCTGTAAGTCAAGCTCCACTCGAGTAACCCACACGCTCGAACTCAACATGGTCTTTGACATCAATAGGACTTGGTGGGAAGATTTTTGTCGCGGAGACTCCCCCATCTGTGGAATAAACTCCCTCTCCACATCAAGCACAGTACCTCAGTATCTGTTTTTAAATGCAACCTGAATAACTGGATGGGAAAGAAAAAATACACCCCTGGGATTCCACTTGTGTCCCTGCTGGACAAGGGCTGTGGGTGCTGACTTGTCTAAACATGGGTTAAACTCCTGGCTGGGTGTTTAAGGGCCTCAGGGCCAATAGCCTAGTAACTTCCTATGATTCTATGATCCTATGATCCTATAATGATGTTAATACATTTAGTGAGAAGTTTGGTGCTGTATCTGGGCCATGGGTTTTTCAATTAGGAGATTTTCTTAATTTTGTTTAAATTTCTCTGGCCATACTTTCATCCTATTTCTATCCCATACCTTTGAATTTCTTGTTCTTTCTTTTGCTTCTTCTATCCATTGAGCATCTTTGTCATGTTCCACAAGATCCTCATAGATATTTCTCTAAAATGTGTTGATTTCATTTCTTTTTTTTTTTTTTGGGGGGTGGGGGGTTCTATTCTTTTTGCCTTGTTTTCCAGTTCTCTACAAAAATTTTGGGGTCATCAATAAATTGCTTATTTTTTATTTTTCCTTTATATTTCTTTACATATCTTCTACGATTTTCTGCCTGTGCAGATATCTTTAGTTTATTATTTGCAATAATGCATGATAGATGCCGGTCTGCTCTGATACTGCACTTTGCTTTTATAACATCTTTCTAAGTATTTTTATTGATCTTTTCCCTCTTCTGTGCTCATCTAACAATGCCACTTCTTGTCTTAGTTGCTTTATAGTTTTCTCTGTTGTGTATGTCCATGATGACAATTGATTTTTCCACTTCCTTTCCCTTACTGCCCCATGTTTTTTTGTGGTAAGACTTTGTAATTAATTTAGCTGCACAGTATATTTCTGTTATATTGCATGGATTTCTATGAACAGTCTTGATTACTGTGTCCATTTGTTTTATCAAACTTCTAACATTTTCTGTCTTATTGATTTTCAGCAGTCTCTTTCTTTCATTGATCTTAATATGTCTCTCCATCTCTATTAAATCAAGCAACTCTTCCCCTCGGATATTTTTTTTTGCTAAACTCAGGGCACATTCTTTACTCTGTTACCTGTGGGCATTCTAAAGTAAGTTCCAGAACATCTTCCTGTGGCATATTCTCTTCAGATTTATCCTGTGTCATCCGTTGCTCTTTCATATGGGAAAGCACTGGCTTTTCACTCCACAACACTGAATGTGTCAGTGTTGCCACAGTTTCCTGTTCCTTCCCTTGTTATACAACTCCAACTGAACCTTTATACTGGTTTCCAACTGATGGCAACAAAGTATCTTCATATGCAATCGATCAGATGCTTCCTGCTCCACAGATTTCTCCTTAATTTGGGGATTCATTATTCTACTGTCCTGTGATATTATCAGAGTTAGATTTTCTACAATGTGCAAGTCCTTCACTCAGCAAGTAATCCATAGCTTCAGTTTCTTTTTCTTTAGCTTCTCCATTACTAATCATCTTTTCTACGTTCCCCCCTTTGTTTTCTTACTTTTCTTACTTTTTGTATTGCAAAATTTCCCATATCCAGATGGCTTTGTCTATATTTCTTTTCAAATATCTTTGGTGCTACATTTTTGCATTGATTAGTTTTGCTTTCTCCTTTGCATAAATATTGCACCATACTAAATTTCTTTCCCATATCAATATTCCTTCTTTAGATGTCTCCCAATCCTCATGTTTCTCCTTATTTGGAGGATTCATTGTTCCATCAAGCTGTGACATAGCCTCTGTTAGTCTTTCCATACTAAATCCTTCACTTTGCAGGTATTCCATAACCACAGCTTCTATTTTTTTAACTTCTACTTTACTAATTGCAGATCAGTATGTATGTATACTTTTAAGAGCTTTTCATGGGCTTGCACATGTGTATAAATACTGAGCATGTGCGAGCCTGGCTGCCATTTTGTGGTAAGATGATGAGATGTAACATGCATGTCTGTGTAGTCAGGTAATCAGTTTGTTTATATTTTGTACTGCTGCTATTCATCCTGATGTGTTTCTGTATAATAAAGCATATAAATGGACTACCCTGCCTATTTGTCTTCAATTGTAAACCAATTTCTTGATTTATATAATGTTTTTCATGAATCTTTTGTATTAATGAACACAAATTTGCATTTGAAGCTTTTGACAATTTTTCTTGTGCAAAGTTTTTTTCTTTCCTCTAATTTATCTCTTAATCTTTTTGTATATCTTCTGTCCAGAAATTCTGGGTGTCTTGTATAAATGCCATGGTGGTATGGCGGTAGCATTGTTACCTCACAGCAAGAGGTTCTCCAGTTCGATAGTCGGCTTGGCTTGGGAGTTCCTTCTGTGTGGAGTCTGCATGTCCTCCCCATGGTTGGGTAGCGTTCAAAAGACATGTGTCTGTAAATGGGCGTGCCTTTTTGAAGGTTGGGCGTCAAGCTGGCACCTCAGCGTTTCATAAAAATCTACTGCCAATCATTAGCAGACCAGAGTTCCACTGTGGCGACCCCTTACCGGGAGAAAGCTGAAAGACCAACAACAACATAATTTATTTTTTTATCCTCAGTAGTCCACTCTACCATCTTTATGGCTCTTTTTTGGCCTGCCAGTTTTTGTGTTTTTTGTGGGCTAGTAATTCCTTCTGCAGTAGAGGGACCACTCTCCTCCTGATCCTGGCCTAACACCATTGTAGGAATGTTTCCATGTATTGAGGATTCTACACTGTCATTTTTCCAGTCCTGGCACCAGTGCACCTACCAGGATTGGGACTTGTGCACCCTGCTGTATTTTTTTTAACTTACATCTGTTCATGATATATGTTATTTAAAATACAGTCTATATATCAGTGTCATCTTGGTGAGATTTTGTAAAAACAGGGTACACCTCATGAAGGTACTCACCAAGACGTGAAGATGAATTCAATTCCAGCATACTACTCTCTTTCACTTGCTGATTTTATCGTCTCTCCATTCGGACCCCTTATGGTCAAAATGTAGTGGCAATTTCCTCATTTACTGACCATTACTTGGTGAAGGTAGATTTATAATCATCTTGTTGTCTACTTCTGATGAGGGATTTGTCTAAGATAGATATGTGTTTGGAAGGTACATTTTCCTTTGCTAAAGCCACACCTGTCTGCTGTGCTGTGGCTTGTGCCATGTTTCAGAAGTTTAGCTTGGCTCTGCAGTGGCCGTGGTAAGTAGATAAGTAAGCAGAGGGTTGTCTATTATTTGATGGCTTACTTTTGCTAGATGGAGGGAAAGAAGGACTTGAGAGAGGCTTACAAAGTTTTGTAATCTTGTGTTATGTGTTGGGGTACTGTTATCCCAGGATAAACAAGAAGGGATAGCAAAGGTCCTTACATTTCCAGATAAAGTGGTTGATGTGGAGGCAGGCTTGTTTTGGCTGCCACAAGATAAATTGGTAAAGCTGAGGAATAAACCTGAGTTTTGGTTGGGCATAAGTTAAGGTTAGGGTGAAGAATGTGATGGAACTGTTGGGGTTGCTGAACTTTCCTTGTCAAGCCATAAGTCATTAGCAAAGACGCTATGAGGTTGAAAGGAAAAGCATGACAGTGAGGGTGACTGGCATGGTCAAGCCTGGTTTCAGATTTTTCTTTCCTCTAATTTATCTCTTAATCTTTTTGTATATCTTCTGTCCAGAAATTCTGGGTGTCTTGTGTCTTGTATAAATAACGTATGGGCACTTACAAATGTGGTTCATGCACACAGTGTTACTGTGTTGTCAACCAAGAAAATTTTTTTCTTTCAGCTAGAAACAAACATATCAAGTCTACTAGGTTTTCCAATTGTAATAGTCAGGGGTTGGTCTATTTGGCCTTTTGTCTATCATGTCCCGCTTTCTATGTGGGCAAAACTGAACGTCCTTTAAAAAGAAGGATTTATGAGCATTTATACAAAATACAAAAACAAAATTTGAAAAATGCTCTTTATAGACACCTCATGACATGCCCTACAGCTAGGTATCAGTTTTTTGTCTTGGAAACAGTTTACAAAGATCCCAGAGGAGGGCCATGGGAAATTAGATTAGAACATAGGGAAACCTATTGGCAAATTTTACTAGAATCCAACAGGGAGCCAGGCTTAAATGAATATATATCTATTAAGCCTTTTTTAAAGCTTAAAGCTTGTTGTATATAAATCAAATTTTAACAGTATTTTAAATATTTTAACATATATAAAAAGTATATATTTTTTTAATATTGTTCATATTGTATATGTACATTTATATATGTCACACACCTCAGGGTTTTATTAGAAGTACAGAGTTTCAGGCATTTTATCAGTGGTTACTATGTTTCTTTAAAACTGAACTGCTAATGAATAATGATTGAAAGATTGAAGTCAATTAAGTGTGTATATATACCTATGAAGTTTATTGTTAATTGTATCTGATGAAGTCACAGTGCTGACGAAAACGTTGTATTCTGTATTTGCCTTCGTTAATAAATCTTTTTTGGATATTTATTGGTGGACTGATCCCTTCATAAAATATTTTGGATATTTATTGGTGGACTGATCCCTTCGTTATACTGGTTTTTGCTGTTTTGGTTGAGTTTACCAGTATTGGCTTTCTTTATTGGTTTTTGTCTTGTATAAATGCCACGGTGGTATGGTGGTAGCATTGTTACCTCACAGCAAAAGGAATTAAATTAAAGAAATTAAACCGTTTTTTGGACTATAAGGGATTTGTCATTATTAATGTCATTAGGAATTATGATTCGGAGTATTGAGATTGTACCAGCAGAGATCCAGTGTGGTATACAGCCAATGGACTAAATTTAAGTTATGTGAGTTTAGATCTCTTTAATGTACACCTGGTTTCATTATTACATTAGTAACTTTTCGTTTGGATTATGTAGCCAGAAAAGAAAAATAAAGGAAGTAGAGCAGGCTGCTATTGCCTGCAGCTTGGTTGGTGATTTTGGGTCAACAACCTCTGTGATTTAGTGTTTTGTCATGATTTCTTTCCTGACATGAATACAAACAGAGGAAGTGGTAGTTAATGCTGCTTTGGTCAGTGTGAGCAGAAGGTTACACTGCTACTGGGATAATTAGGTATTAATTGAATGAACATTTTCTAGATCACACCCTACTTTTGACTGGATTTACGGCAAGTGAGCAGTGATGGACATGTCTGCCTAATAATGATTTATCAGGGATGTTGAAATTATTGATGTGAACACAGTCTGAGTTTAATGTCATGTATCATACAAATTATTTCACAATGTTGATCACAATGCAAGCCAGTGTGTCTTTCTGTATTTGGAGAGGATCATGAACAAAAACAATTTGCCCTGGTAGACATTTTTGTCCATGGAAGCCTGCCAGGGTGAAGTTTGACGTGGATGTGGTGTGGGTTAAATAGCAAACAGGAAGTTTTCAGAGGTTGGGTGGGATTTGCAGGACAAAGAGGAGTCCAGGATATTTAATTGTGGAAGCAAAATTGTCACGTCAAGTGACACAAGCTTGTGAAGCCCTCCCAGCAAGTTGACTTGTGTTACTACTGATGGGGCATTTGTGGGTCAATAGCAACAGTGGCTTAGTGGTTTACCCTTTGGTCATTTTCTGTCACAAGGAGAAAAGGAGTGAGCAGTAGATAAAACTTTCTTGGTGAAAGTGAATGGAAGGTTACTCTGCTCCTGAAATTATTGGGTGATGGTGGTGGCGAGCAGTATTTCAAGTGCCCTACATGTGGTAAGATTTGTGGCAGGTGAACAGTGATGGATATACCCGCCTGATAATGGTTTATTAAGGATGTTGGAATTATTGACATATACATTGTTTAGTTTCATGCATCATAAAAGTGAATTAATAAAGCTGGTCATGAGGCAAGTTAGTGTGTTCTTTGTATTGGGAGGGATTCATTGACAAAAGTAAGTTATGTCTGGCTACATTCTTTTCAGTGCTAGATGCATTTGAGCATTACATTTTATGGAAATTATGCCATGCAATTATATTTACAGTAGTTGAATTCTGAGTGAGAGTAGTCAATTCTTCTAAAAATGTATTATTTGGAAGTCATACTGAAAAAAAGTTTTAACTCTACAAAACATACTTAGAAAAAGATGTAAACATGCCTTTACTTTTCAGAGTAATCTTATAATCTCTGCGATTCTGATTTTGACTGAATGGGAATAGAGGGATGTAGGGAATATAGAATATTAAATGCCTTAACAGGAAGACTAACTAAACAGATGGTCTCCTTCTGCTGTCATAGAAATATTTTGTTCTATACCATACAATAGAGATATTGCTTCAAGCTAGCTAAGGACTGCAACAGTTCTTGTTTTCATATAATGCTATAAACTTTTTTTCCTTTCTTAATACAAAAAAGGATGTATGAATCATGTTTAGAAACACCAACAAAACATTTCAAATACCTTTATTATATTATCATGAGGTACTGTTGTAAAATGCATATGCTGAAAAAACGACTAAACAATACTGACCCCCAACAGACAAGTATGTCTGTGGTTACTGAAATGAACATAATGCTGTAGCTTTGTCAGCTTACAGGATTCACCATGATGGGATCCTGTAGCTTTGTCAGCTTACAGGATGCCATCATGGTGAATAAAATACACCAATTTCTGAGACAACTCTCAGTCCATCACAGTCATATCTTGCCTGGAGGCTGAAATTACAGAGTTGAGATTTCTTCACTCTTATCTGAGGGGTACACTTTACACTCTAGGGCATGTGACTTTACTTTTTCTCCTTCAGGAAAACAAACTAAGATTTACATATGACTGTATTAAAATATGTTTAGTAAAATCACATGTGCTGATTACTTATGTTTATTTATGTAAATAGTGGCATTTTTAATCTGTAGAGACTGGAGGGTTTTGGGGTACATTTTTCTTTTTTTAATCTACCTTATTATAATTTAGGGGTACTGCACAATATTTTCATGTGACTGATGGTCACAGCTTTTTCTTAGAAAAACAAATAAGGCTTAGAGGGTGCGGACGTTGCTATTAAAACCACAGCAGCTGTTTTTTACAACCTTATTATCTGTTCTTTGCAACATGCAAACCTATATTATCCTTTCACAGTTCAGCTGTCACTGCTTCTTAGAAATAACCACAACGATACAATATCATAAGTAATGTGTGTGCTGTAAAATAAATACTTCAGAAGTAAAAATAAAATGATTGCATAAACAAATTAGTCAGAGGAGATGGACTTCTTACACAGGACTAGAAGAGCTTTGGAGAAGAACAAAGATTTAGCCAGCCAGATCCATAGGCATCCCACTCTCTGCTGCATACAAAACATAGTTTAGAGGATGTTTCAAATGCAGGCAGATGTGATATGTGACTCACAAACAGGATTTTGTATTATTTATGAATTGTTAACTGAGGCTGAACACTGTTACAGCTGGACAGAAGTGTTCCATGGTCAGTGTACCAAAGGAAGATTGAATGACACACCAATCTTGAACATAGTATACAGTTCAGGCTTTTATGTGATCCAGTCAGAAAGAGGAAGATATACTCCAGATGAGGACGTGCATGCAGGGAGGAGAGTGTTATGCACAACAGACACAGAACAGAAAAACAGCACAGAAGAGGCAGGCTTAATATCCATTTTTGAAATTGTGGAAATGGTGGCTGACATCCAATACTGTACTTCTATGATATAAATCAAGGTCAGACTACATGATGTTATAAGGATTAGGGAGGAGTACCTGTGATGTCAATCAGTTGCAGACTATGTGCCACAGACAGGTATTTGCACTTTGGGTGGAAAGGCAAGCACACAACTCATGACTGTTGGGTCAGTTAAGACAGACTGCATAACCACCTGTCTGCACATGAACATATATGGATATATGCCATACAATACAATTCTACATAGCTGCAGCATGTGACCTGATTGCTGCAGCAAGGCAGTTGGCATATGGGCAGAGGAAATGCATCCCTGTCAAAAATGGCACATATGTGCAGTAAATTACTTCTAAATGATATAGGACCACTCCAGGTGCTTATAAATTTTCTCACAACTGGCAATCTCAAGGAGTTAGGACTGTGGCAGTACAGTGAGATATGTCGGCATTTGCAGGAATGGAGTGACAGTGTATAGGGAAGATTCTACCCATGTATGGCTAGTATAAGCGCTGTCACTGTTTTTTCTGTGACATATAGTGGTAACTGTAGAAATGCCTTTTGCACAGCTATAACGTTCCCTGCATTGCATCTCACAAAGACATGACAATGTAATGTGATTTAGTGAAAAGTCTTGAAAGTACAAAGTTTTGTAAATCTTACATCAGGATGTCAGGGCGCATAATATTGTATTAGAGTTCAGCTGTGTATTAGTAATAAAAAAAGTTTAATTTAAAGAAAAGTGATGATAAAAAACTGAAGTATTAATGTGAAGGTAATGGGTATATTTAGAAAAGTGGAATTTTCTTTCACAGAAATAAACCCTTCAAGTAGAGAACTTTACTGATTATCGTCTTTTAGATAATATTATCAAGTTTAAATTCACATAACTTTGGAATAATTTATAATTTCTGACTCTCTGACATTTTACCAATGAAGTCAGCCCACACAAATGAATCTTATTGAAAGGTGCTGATTTGATAAACCCTACACGTGCTGCTAAAACCATGCGTGCATCGCGCCTAGCACTCTGTTTTATATTCAGTAAGCAGCTCTACATAGTGTGTAGAGCTGTACAAACACTGTAAACATTGTGGCATGCTAATTATAGCATAAGCAGCTGAACTGTATGCTAATCAACCAGTTCAAGATGGAGAAGCTATTCAACAAGCTATAAAGCAACTGTGTAGACTCAGTGTGGGCTTTCCCTGCAGATTCTAAAACCTATTGGAATACAGCCACGGATCGTACTCTACACAGAAACACTATTAGGAGTTGCAGTTGCTGTTTTACATATGTATGTGCTACAGGAACAAGTCTGTTCTGCTGCTGCTGCAAATAGACCCCAACCAAGAAGGAAACAAGTATTTAAACCCCTGCTAACTTACCACAGTCTGCATGAAGTAGAAATTGTAGATTGCCACTGGGTGGATAGACACACACTGCAGGAACTCTGCAAGCTCTCTCGTCCACAACTGAGAGAAGGGCAGACCAAGTAGGACCAATACCTGTGGAGACTAAGTTATGTGTAGCACTTAGAGTTTTAGCTATTGGAACCTTTCAGAGGCCAACAGGGCATATACTGGAGATATCATGGACATCAGCATCCAGGATCCTCAATCATGTCCTGAATCCTATGCTACAACATGCCACTGATTACATACAATTTTTCCCAGGCAGGGAAATACCAGGATAATTACACAGTTGCAAGAGCAAAACATTTGAACCCAAGCATGTGATTTTGAAACACACCAATAGCACTTGCCCCCCCCCAAAAAAAAAAAAAAACAAGAAAATGAAAGTTTGTAGAATCTGAGGAATAACACATAATTCACCTGCTATGAATGCTTCACATACAATTTTCACAAACTGTGCATGCAAATAACAGTTTAATTCCCTAATGCATATAAATAACAGTTTTCTTCATACTATGTGAACAAATCTAGCATGCATCTGTAAAATACAAGCATATTTTAGCTACATCAGAAGCCTTCTGTGCAGATAAAATCTAAAGGAATGTCACTCCTCTGTGTTCTACAAATACGCAAGTCCTCTCACCTTCAAGTTCCCTTGCTACATGATTACCTTGTTATGGTGTAGACTCTGACCACCGTGAAGATGCAAATGAGGTGTGAGCTCATTAGAATTGCTGAATCCCAAACCGTTGGCTTCATGAAGCAAATGTAAACATAGTGTAGGCACTACATCAGTGTTTGTTGCTAATGGAGTGCAACTGTGAATGGTAAATGTGAGGAAGAAGAAATGCACAATAACTCAGACTCTGTTACCTGCAGTGGGTGTGTCAACCAGGATAAACTTATAGAGTGTAGAAGTAATTGTATCAAGGTTTTAAATGTAAGTAAGCCCACACATTTGTCAGTTTCTGTTCACTAATATCCAAAATCTCCTGCCTTGGTTGAAAACTGTATATTATTGTCATTTAACATTCTCATATATTTTAAGGACAGTGATACAAAATGCCTTATAGACTGCATGCCAGAGATCACTGCTCAGGTAACAGAAGAAAGAATACAATACAAAGAAAAGTCAGAGCTGCATTGCTGCAAACAATACTCATAAATGGTTGTATGGTCACTCATTGCACTACATCTGAGATTAGTACATGTATAAACAACTCAGAAGTGCACAAGTGCCATATGTCTTTTTAATACTGTGGATGGTTTTGGATCTGATTCTATGCACAATGATTTTTACTCTCTGCTGCAAAGATGTTTCTGTGGCAAAGAGGGATAAGACACTCTTCCTGTGTTTTGAACACTCATTGGTGTGAGAGTTCAAAACTAGACTTGTGTAAAAATCATTCATGTGTACTAACACATATTTTGTAGTGCTGTTTATTTTACAGATTTCGTTCTTCTTTTTTAATGCCAGTATTTGCAAGGTGCATGGCTTAGCGCACACACAGGAAATAGATAAATGCAGTAAATGTCATGTAATGCATTGCTCACAAGGCTAAAACAAGTTTAGATTTGCTTGTCTCATTTGTGCAACACTTACCATCATGTACATTTTGACTAATGGCTACACAAGAATCAGACAGAACACCAGCAAACAAGAGGCAGATATTCTCAAGTTCAAAAATGATACATTGTTGCATTTTTTGCATTCCATCATGCAAATGAGGTAAGCAGCACTGCGCTGCAGTTAGCAACCCCCCCCCCCCCACACACATACACACACACACACTTGCAGGTCTAGAACACCTTCAGAGAGGAAGCAAGCAGACAATTTGAAAAAAGATACATTCTATGAAGTATGTTGGGCACCATGCAAACACACTAAGCAGAGGTGCATTGCAGTTAACACACAGAAGTTAATAATGAAGATGAAAATATACCAGTGTTATTTAACTATTCCTGTGGCAGCAGATTTAAGTATAGGGTGGCAATGCAGATGACCCTGGCTTCTAATATAGGAAATTCCAAATATTTTTACTGCTGTTCCATTTCACTATATATTAAATATTGCATACAACTCAGATGGTGTAGTGGTACATTGATCTGACTATAGTGTATAGGGTCAAGGTTTGATACGTGGGACTGATGTTTTGAAGCACCAAGACTTGGAAAACTCCCTTATCAGCCTCAACAAAAAGTTGAGATCCCTCATCAAATCCTCTAAAGCTAGCTATGAAAACAGAATTGCAGCATTGAGCAAAGACAACCACAAGGCCTTATATAGTTATGTAAAGAATCTCCATGGCAATACCCAGATTAGCTCTGAGGTACTGCACAATGATACCTGCTATACTGAGCCAACAGATATTCCCAATATACTGGCCAACAAATTCAGTGTCAATTTTAACCTCCCCAAAGGACAAATCAAAATACCAGTAGATTGCCAGGTACCCAGTATTACTGCTGCACATGTTAAAGCAGCACTGTACAAGGCCAAGAATACAGCTTCTATCAGACCTGACAATATCCCTGGCTGTGTTTTACATGAACTACAGAGTGAACTGGCACCTCACCTGTGTGCCCTGTTGAATCACAGCCTCACCTCAGGCTTTGTGCCTACCGAATGGTGCACTGCTACAGTCATCCCTCTCCACAAAGGAAGAGTGACTACAGACCTTGGGAACTATCACCCCATTAGCATAATGAGTCTGATATGCAAAGCTATGGAACGTATCATCATGGGCCTAATAAGCAAGGATAATGGGAATCTCCACTGGATCCCACACAGTTTGATTTTGTGAAGGGTAGATCATGCCTTCTCAGCTTGGTTGACTTTTTTGAGTTAGTACCAGTGCTGTGGACGAAGGCAAGGTGGTTTATATGGCCTAGCTTGATCTGGCCAAAGCCTTTGATACCATTTCCCACTCAGGAATCATAGAAAAACTCACTAAGATAGGCATCAGCCCCTATATCACTAGGTCGGTTGCAAACTGGCTCATAGATAAAACCCACAGTGTGAAAGTAGCTGACTCCAAGTCAGACTGCCAACTAGTCACAAGTGGAGTCCCACAGGGTTCAGTCCTGGGTCCTCTCCTGTTTGGTATCTACTTCTCTGAAGTCCAGGTCAACACAAAGGGACTCGGGCTGACAAAGTCACAGGCGATTGCAAGTTGGGAGCTATTATTAATTCCACAAGTGATGTTGACATCCTACAGAATGGCCTCACTGAGACTAATGACTGGTGTTAGAACCATGGCTGTAAGCTCAATGCCAAAAAATGCATTGTCATCCCCTTTGGGAAAAACCTGGATCCCATTAATTATCACTACGATGATAGTCCACTGAACACAGAAGGTGCTATAAGAGATCTGGGAACACAGGTTGACAACAACCCCTCTTTTGATCACCACATTGCCACTGTGGTCATAAAGTCCTTCTATGTGGCACATCTCATTACTAAGGGTTTTGCATCTAGGAAGAAAGAGGTCATTGTCTCCCTCTACTCTTCTCTTATTAAGCCATTCATAGAATACAATGCCCCATTTGGCATGTACCTCACTAGACACCTGCAACAAATGGAGAGGCCACAAAAGTACCTCACAAAGAGGATCCTAGGCCTTAAACACTTGTTCTATATAGACAGACTCACAAAACTCCAACTATTCTCTATCTTATATCGCCTACTTAGAGGCAATCTCTGCTTGACTTACAAAGCCATGTCTGACCCAGCTCTGTTAGAAATGTTACCTGTAAATAAATCCCAATCCCTCCACACCACACACTCCAGAGACCTCAACCTCATTACCACAATCAACAGAACATACTGGAGTGACAGGTTTATAACCCAGAGACTGCCCATCCTATGGAATAGACTTCCCATATATGTCAAGCAGAGCACTTTGCTGACCCTCTTCAAGAGAAATCTTGATGAGTGGATGGGAAATTGAAAATTCACCCAGGGATAACTCCAGTGGCTCTACTCGACAGAGGCACTGGGAACTAAGGTCATGTGGCACAATGCCAGGCTAGGCTTGTAAAGGCCCCAGAGCCATTAGCCTAGTACACACATATGAACCTAAAAATGTAAAGACATATTACATAACAGTAAGTATGTATAGCAGTGGTGTTTATATAATGTATATGCATGACTGAGGGTATACAGGCTGCTATGTTTCTGTAATTATAATTCTGCTATCTTGTCTTAGATGGCATTCAGACTTCAATAAGTGTCATCAACACTTGACTGTATAAACCAGGACCTTGTCAGCTCACACACATGCATAGTTAACCCCTCAATTTGTCATGTGTATTTATATAAAAATCATGAATATATCTGAGAAGGACTTCTTCTGTGGCAAGGATGGAAATTCGCAACTGTGGAAGAAAATGTTTTGTCTGTTATGCATAGGTTTGAATCATGTACTATAAAAATCAGTTTTATCAATGTATAAAGCCAAAAATATGTCTGAGAAGGACTACTTCTGTGACAAGTATAGAAAATTGCCACTGTGGACGAAAATGCTTTGTCACTTATGCATAGGTTTGAATCCTGCACTGTAAAAATCAGTTTTATCAATGTATAAAGCCAAACCAAAAGTGTGTCAGGTCATGAAATGTATGGCCCCAGTACATGTCTGCAAAGTTAAATCACCTAACAGTTCCAGCAGCAAACAGCCCTCAAACTAATGCCAAGTGTCAGATTAACCTTCCCATTTCCAAAACTGCTTTCCTCTCTGTTTGGCACTGTTGGTCTACACTTAACATCACACAAATGCAGTTGGCATTATTGTTAAGGATTTGCCCACTACCAGTAAATGCAATAACAGGCTTTGGCGAAAAAGCATTCTTAGCTATTGCTGTTCTTCCTGGTTGGACATGTCTGGTGGTAGAAGGGAAAGTGCCCAATTTAGGGCTCAGAAATGGAGAGTTGAGGATTCCAGAGTCTTCACTGGACTACTTGTAAAGCACTACAGCTGAAGGCTTTTGCTCGGGGACTATATCAGCTCCAGTACAAGTCTGAGGCTTAGAATAGTCTGGCCAAGGCTGTGTCCAGTGAGACTGGCATTCCACACACTGGAGAACGGTATATGCATCATTTTAATGACCTGAAAAGTGCAAGATGGATATCCTCAGCCAGTGGCTGAATGAGTTCAGGAGTGGTAACATCCCACAGTTGTGAAAGTATACTGATTAAGAGAATTTATAGTAGATAAAAAGCTGCATATAGGCAAGACTGGTTTGCATAATGCTCTTCACTTGTTTTTTTTATTCCCCAGCCAATTCAGAGATTATGGTGAATAGAGACGCCCATGCTGAACATCTAGAGAGACTGAGGGAAGCTAGGGGAATGTATGCATTACAACTGAAGTATTATTTTAGCTTATAAAGTTATTTATTTTCTATACAGTTGTAACAAAGTAAGCATGCATACCCTAACTATAAAAGCAAGGATGCATATTTCAGTCTATAGCATAAGCCAGCTGTAGGAGCCAAGTCTAAGAATGTAGTCAGACATTATGGGTTCAAATATCACAAGAAACAAATATAAAAAAATAAAATCCTAAGAATTTTATCACCTCCCAGAAGATGCCAGGGTTGGTGCATGGAGTTGTGCACAGTACTATTGGTGCATGCCTACACTGGATGGAGAGGCTGTTCTCCCTTATGGTCCATAGAAGAAGACATCAAGCACTTCAACAACCAGTAGAGTAAGGCAGTGATTATGGCAGTCCTGCAGTTGAGGCCAGATTCTCACCTTCCCCATGTTTGCTGGGCATGGGTGTCTGTTGTTCCCTCCTTCGCCCAATCATGGTGTCCCCTAATCTGTAGTGTCCCTCACCAGCCCTGTGTCCTGTCTTGTTTGTCTTGTCTGTATGCATCTGCTTACTCACCTACCCTACTTACCTGATCCAGAAATACTTACATCCTTTACCAATTATTCTTTTCTTGCTAAACCATGCCCCATACATAGCTCTCCACTTTGCAAACATGTCTTCTTGACACACTTGATTCAGTCCAATTGACTATCCAGCACAATTGTGCTGTCATGCCTCTTTGTTGAGGGACAGTCCAAATTCAGGCAATATTCAAATACATATTCATTCTCCACTGTTGAAGAAGTGGATAGCTAGGTTCTTTCCAACCCTCCTGCACCTTTCTATATTGTTTCCCCTTTGTTCACCCCCTGTTTCCCCCCATTTCACAACTTTTCTATCTGCCCATTTTAACACCAACAATCTGATCTAAAACTAGAATCATACACAATACACATAAAAAAAAAAAAAAAAAAAAAAAAAAGGCAGTGGAGCCGTTTGCTTTTAGGCTTCTATGTTTGCACAGAGTTTGATAACGCACACCAATGCCAAGTGTTGGTGAATTACTCCTCTCTTGTGCGGTACCTCCATGTAATGCCACTTAAACATGCAGTGCTAAGGTAACACACAGTGAATGCAGTATAAAAGATTATTTCATTGCATTATAAGTTTGTTTGTGTTTGTGTCTTTTGGGTTTACCCTGTGAGAGGTCACCACAGCAGAACTCCGTTCTGCTAATGATTGGTAGTGGATTTTTACGTACTGGGTTACCAGCCCTGATGCACAACCTTCAACGAAGGCACATCCCATTCACGTATGCCTCCACGCAGAAGACGCTCTAGCTGAGAATCGAACGGGACAACGTCTTGCTATGAGGTGACAACGCTACTGCAGCACCACCACCGCATGTGTATTTCATTGAATTATAAGTACTTATTTAAAACTGTTACATACACCTGGATTCAAACCCTATATTATCTGGGCTCCAAAATAAATGTATCAATGCATTTACACATTACCACAGAGTCAGCAAAGCAGCAGGAGTGCTCCGTATACTCAGTACTCAGAACTCTCATACTTTTAGCAGTGAGGCTCACGTTTGCTCGAGACTTAACTATGCACAAACAGGGAAATTTGTAGAAATGTGTATCTCACATGTGCAGACACTTTGCCATCAATCTCACAAACCCATGGCTTGGCGGTGCTCTATGGAAAGTGCAGAATATTATATAATACTTATGTTTACTGTCCATTTATTCTGAAGGCACTTTTTAAGGAAAGAACACATATTCACATTGCAGCAATCTTTTACCTTCACCCATGAACTTCAAACTTCGTATCTCAGTACTTGTTCACAGATATATCAACTACACTACAGAAATAAATAACAAATGCTTTCCCATATACCATGCACATCTTTATAATGACAATACACATTCAGAATTTCCAGTATCAGTCGTAATGCAGACAGCTGTTTGAAATTAGTTTGCAAACCTGTCTTTTTAAGGTATAAGTGCATACTGGAAGTACAACAGCAAATGCTACACTTTGCACACTCATTTATGTAGTAACATGAAGATCTTTAATATCTTAACAGTTCAACATGGATAGCTATCCATTTCAGACAGGTCTACCAACATCTTCTATCCAACATTCAGTGCTGATATCATCCACTATAAATTGTCCTGCAGCCTTGTGCCATGGCACTTGCATTAAGTACTGAATTATCTAATCTGTGTACTTAGGTAGGGGTTCTAATCTCACTCCAGTTAGCTGATATGTATATACATGTGTGCTAGTGTAATCCGAAAAGCATACTTGTGTACCCTGCAGTCATTACTACAATCCCAATATTTTAACAGCTGGACGTGCCTACACATACATTTCATTCAGGCCTCCTAATATCTTGTATCTAACATTCACTGCTGATATCATCACTATAAATTGTCCTGTAGCCTTATAAAAGTCAGACTTTGCCATGGCACTTGCATTAAGTAGTGAGTTCTCTAATCCGTATACTTAGTTAAATAGGAGTTCTAATCTCACTGCAGTCAACTGGTGTTTGTGTGTGTGTGTGTGTGTGTGTGTGTTTGTGTGTGTGTTTGTGCACTTGCTTGACATTACAGAGAACATTTTACACCAGCATGTGGGATACTGCTATTACCATCTTCCTCTCACCAGATTGTGTGATGTCATCAGCTATAAAGTATTCGCTGACACTATAAAAAACTAGAATTGTGCCTGAAACTTGTGTTAAATACTATGTTCTGTAAATAGGCAGTTTTAGAAGGCAGTGATAGAATGATATGTGAGTCCAAAGCTATGTCTAGCACTCCTCAAAACATCTTGTTGTAGCATACAATAATTATGTCATCCTGTGTAACATGCACTCTGACAGTATTCAAGACAAACCTGTGCTGTGGCAGTAACATTAACTACTGTGTTTGCAGTGTACCTTAACTACACATATAGGTGTTCTAATCTGACATCAAGTTACTTGCATGTCTATACATAGAACTATCACTTATGAGACAATTGTACACAGGGATGTGACTCCACATCCATGCCCTACAGTGCT